>NW_026892920.1:0-90869 GCF_033815535.1 Pezoporus flaviventris
TGGTAGCAGTGGTGATTTGTGCTGTACATTGGTTGCTGGACTGTTCTTGTCTCAACCCGTGGGAGTTGCATTCTTTCGATTCTCCTCCGCATCCCTCTGGGAGCGGGGAAGGGGAGAGCCCCCGGGGGGGGGGGGGGGGGAAAGCCAGGGGAGAATCCCCGGGGGGGGAATGGGGGCCTCGACTGCTTCCAGCACAGCACCACTCACTGGGAGCGAGTGAACAAGCTGTCTGTCTGGGTTTAAACCATGACAGTCTTCTTGGCGCCCAACACGGGGCGGGAAGAGTTGAGATAACAACAGATCTGCCCAGATTAATAGTCACTCGTCACAATGCTGACTTATTGGCTCTCAAAGTTGTTGCTCTTGATCTCGGAGGTTCAGCATGTCGTACCTTACTTACAGCTGGCATTTGCTGTCTTACTGTTTATCGGTTGGGGGCCTTGGGCTAAGGTTCTTGTCTCATTGTACTTTATGCTAATGACTTGTAATACAACAGGATCATTGATCATGAAACTGATCTGGCTTGCGTTCTCAGTGTGGCTCAGTGTGGTCACCACCTTTATACTTTGGGAGGTATATAAGAAAAGTGCTTAGCAATTAGTCATCTTTTTTCTCCTTCTCGGGTGGTCAACCTGTGAAGGAGACATTCTTTTACCCTCCCAGTCGTTCCCCCCCCCCCCTTCCCCCCCCCAAGACCTTTTACAGCATCATTTGAGAGTTTTGAAGTTCTTGAATGGCCTTTAAATACTGTTGAGACTTGTTTGCTGATTGGGATGGGCATCACCATGTTGGCACGCTTACAGGGTGTATTTTGCCCATGACCATTTTGTCTGATTTCAAAAGTTAAGCAGAGTGCAGGCCACAGTTTGCTTTTACTTGGAGGGGTGTCCAGTTCACTTGGAACCAACTGCCCCAGGGGTGGAAACATAGCCCTACTATTTGCCATGGACTGATCCCGACTGCACTTGAACAGGGGCAAGCTCCAGAACACCTGCAATATGTTGACAACATTATTGTGTGGGGCGATACAGTGGAAGAAGTCTTTGAGAAAGGGAGGAAAACCATCCAAATTCTGCTGAGAGCCAGTTTTGCCATAAAATGGAGTAAGGTCAAGGGACCTGCAGAGGAGATTCAATTTTGGGGCATAAAATGGCAAGATGGACATAGACAGATCCCCACAGATGTGATCAACAAGATAACAGCAATGTCTCCACCAACTAATAAGAAAGAAACGCAAGCTTTCTTGGGTGCAGTGGGGTTCTGGAGAATGCACATCCCAAATTACAGTTCGATTGTAAGCCCTCTCTATCATGTGACCCAGAAGAAGAATAATTTTAAATGGGGCCCTGAGCAACAACAAGCCTTTGAGCAAATTAAACGCGAGATAGTTCATGCAGTAGCCCTTGGACCTGTCCGGACCGGGCCAGATGTAAAGAATGTACTGTACACTGCAGCTGGGGAGAACGGTCCTACCTGGAGCCTCTGGCAGAAAGCTCCAGGGGAGACTCGAGGTCGACCCCTCGGCTTTTGGAGTTGGGGATACAAAGGATCTGAGGCCAGCTATACCCCAACTGAGAAAGAGATACTGGAATCCTATGAAGGGGTTCGAGCTGCTTTGGAAGTGATTGGCACTGAAGCACAGCTCCTCCTGGCGCCCCGGCTGCCCGTGCTGGGCTGGATGTTCAAAGGCAGGGTCTCCTCTACACATCATGCAACTGATGCTACATGGAGTAAATGGGCTGCACTAATTATACAACGAGCTCGAATAGGAAATTCCAGTCGTCCAGGCGTTCTAGAAGTTGTCATGGACTGGCCAGAGGGCAAAGATTTCGGAATGTCACCAGAGGAGGAGTTGGTGCGTGCTGAAGAGGCCTCACCATAAAATAAAATGTCAGAAAGTGAAAAGCAGTATGCCTTCTTTACTGATGGGTCCTGCCATACTGTGGGAAAGTGTCGGAGATGGAAGGCAGCTGTATGGAGTCCTGGACGACAAGTTGCAGAAACTGCTGACGGAGAGGGTGAATCGAGTCAGTTTGCCGAGGTGAAAGCCATCCAGCTGGCCCTGAACATTGCTGAACGAGAGAAGTGGCCAGTACTTTATCTCTATACTGACTCATGGATGGTGGCAAATGCCCTGTGGGGGTGGTTGCAGCAATGGAAGCAGAGCAACTGGCAACGCAGAGGTAAACCCATCTGGGCTGCTGCACTGTGGAAAGATATTGCTGCCAGGGTGCAGAACCTGGTGGTGAAGGTACGTCATGTAGATGCCCATGTACCCAAGAGTCAGGCCACTGAGGAACACCAGAGCAACCAACAAGTGGATAAAGCTGCTAGGATTGAAGTGGCTCAGATGGACTTAGATTGGCAACATAAAGGTGAATTATTTTTGACCTGGTGGGCCCATGACACTTCAGGCCATCAGGGCAGAGATGCAACATATAGATGGGCCCGTGATCGAGGGGTGGACTTAACAATGGACACTATTGCCCAGGTTATTCATGAGTGTGAAACGTGTGCTGCAATTAAACAAGCCAAGCGGTTAAAGCCTCTTTGGTATGGAGGACGATGGTTGAATATTTATACAAATATGGGGAGGCCTGGCAGATTGACTATATCACACTGCCACCAACCCGCCAAGGCAAGCGCCATGTGCTTACCATGGTGGAAGCAACCACCGGGTGGCGGCTGGAAACATACGCTGTGCCCCATGCCACTGCCCGGAACACTATCCTGGGCCTTGAGAGACAGATTTTGTGGTGACACGGCACCCCAGAGAGAATTGAGTCAGACAATGGGACTCATTTCCAGAATAACCTTATAGACACTTGGGCCAAAGAGCATGGCCTTGAGTGGGTATATCACATCCCCTACCATGCACCAGCCTCTGGGAAAATCGAACGGTACAATGGGCTGTTAAAAACTACACTGAGAGCAATGGGTGGGGGAACTTTCAAGCATTGGGATACACACTTAACCAAAGGCCACCTGGTTGGTCAACACCAGAGGATCTGCCAACAGGGCTGGCCAGCCCAGTCGGAACTTTTACATATTGGAGAGGGGGACAAAGTTCCTGTGGTGCATATGGCGAATTTGCTGGGGAAGACAGTCTGGGTTACTCCTGCTTCAGGTCAAAGCAAATCCACTCGTGGGATTGCTTTTCCTCAGGGACCTGGATATACTTGGTGGGTAATGCAGGAAGACGGGGAACTCTTGATGTATACCTCAAGGGGATTTGATTTTAGGGGGAAACAGCCAATGAACTTAATTGTATGCAGTTGCCTGCTATGTAATACTTTTGTAGCCCATCAACTAGATGTCTTCAGGGCATCAGCGACTAGCCCTGACTTCCCTCCTACCATCATCCCAACAGAGGATAAACTTTGATAGAACCAGACGAGTTCCGCACTAAAGGAACGACCGGTAGCAGCAGGCAACGATCCAATACTGCACACAGCCTCTCCTGCCCTGAAAGACTCTTACAAGAGATGGAACCTGACACAATGGACGGAATTGAATCGGCAGCATTATAGGAATTGGTCCATGCACTAAAAAAATGATCTCTTTCTCTTGGTCTGTGTGTGTATGTGGGATCTGAGCATGAAGTGAATGGTATGGAATAAGGGGTGGATACTGTCCTGGGTTTAGCAGTAGCAGTCGATTTTTCTCCTTCTTGGTAGCTGGTGCAGCGCTGTGTTTTGACTTTCAGCGTGGGAACAGTGCTGATAACACCAATGTTTTGAGTTGTCACTAAGTAATGTTTACCCTGACTTGTGAGGCTCATGCTCTGCCAGGGAGGAGGGGAAGCCGGGAGGAAGCAGAGACAGGACACCTGATCCAGGCTAGCCAAAGAGGTATTCCATACCACAGCACGTCATGTCCCAGGGTGGGGTGGTAACTGGGAGTTACCCGAAAGGACACGGGGTCTTCTGGGTCAGACTCGTTTTTTGGCAGGTGGTATCGTATTCTCTTCCCTTGTTATTTTCTCTTATCATTGTTGTCATTGGTGGTAGCAGTGGTGATTTGTGTTGTACATCGGTTGCTGGACTGTTCTTGTCTCAACCCGTGGGAGTTGCATTCTTTCGATTCTCCTCCCCATCCCTCTGGCAGCGGGGAAAGGGACACAGTCCTCGACTGCTTCCAGCACAGCACCACTCACTGGGAGTGAGTGAACAAGCTGTCTGGCTGGGTTTAAACCACGAGAATGATGAATAAGAAGTTTCTTATACAATACAAAGTAGCCTCTTCCACGGTAATGACTCCCTCCAAATTCTAAACAGCCAAAGAATTTGGATAAATAACCAAACCAAAATCCAACAGCTCAAATTCTGAGGTTTGCCTATTATCAGCCTCAAGATAACATGCAAGCAGAATTAAAGAAGAGTAAAGTAATTCAAAGTGAGAGGCAAGATATCAGTCTGGTAAAAAAATAATACACTCCACTCAGAGTCCACATACGTTCCATTGATCTAGCATTTTGCTATTGGTATGTATGTGTCATTCAAATAAGACGCATTAATCACTGAAAAATACTTCCTGAAAATTAATTGTTTCTACTCACACTCTCAGATGCAGATCTTAGCAGGTGAGCTGCAACACCATGTGCAATAAGGTTTCCAAACTACTAGCAACTAGGAGCTGGTCCTGAATGCAGAACAAAAACCTGAACAGAGCCTGATGCTCTACATGTGAAAGACAATAAGCAGTAAATGGGCCTGCATACCCGGGAGACTGGAAGCATGCTGCTCTGATATTACAGAAGCAGTACCCTGGAAGAGGATCAGCATCTTCTCTGACATGTCCATACATCCAGTGAGGCCTTCAAAGCTCCCACACCTGAAACATAGAAGTAGAGCTAATCTGCCCTCAAAGCCACTTGCCTGCTTCTGAACTGTCAGTGACAGGAACGAAAACAGAAATGCAATAAGATATGCTCTTCCAGGGCCCCATTTATTAAGTGAATACAAAAATAATATAATTTAAGTGCAGAGGCACAATAATCTGCTCCATGGCTAAAAGATATCTTGGGTTAGCAGTAAACGCAGTTCACAATGCCTTGTAAACAGACCTCTTTACAAGCAAGAGGCATACTGAAACATGACACACCTTGGATTAGAAGTTACCTGTTGCAGCAATACTCCCCACTTCTCATCTTGAGATTTCAGGGCACTTCACAAAACATTTTCAGAAGAGCCCATGTGAAACAAATGAAACACAAGCAACTTGCACTGTAAAAAGTTGAGAAAGTACCACAGCATGTTCCAAGCATGATGGCTTTTACCCCTTGTCAGGTTTGGTTTGCAATGAGAAATAACAGCCAAAGCTACTGTGCATTATGGAAGTTTTAAAAATGAATACTTCTTTTTAAAATTATTTTTACAGCAACCTGTGGCACAGCTGAATAAAAAATAACATTTTTCTTAATACAGTACATGGCATTTCTCCTCAATTGCACAAGTAAATTTGGAAGCGCTTTCAGTTTGTGTTATAGGCAAACAGGAAAGAAAAATAAGTCAGGCAGGCCTTCAGTCTCCTTTCCATCTCTCTGCCCACTGTTTTATCCCCACCCTTTCACATCTGAGAGTCCACATACATTCCATTGATCAGGTAATCCACCTGCGTGTAATCCTTCTTCTTGTAGCTCTCATAGGCCTGCATAAGGAAAAGAACTATAACAGTTATGAAAAACACCATACCAACTAAAAGCACTGCAAGAAGCAAACTTTTATCCACCAAGTACTGAGTCAGGGGCTCTGCTGCAATGAGAAGATACTCATTGTCTATGTCCTGAGTTTCTGCAAGGCCCGAAACTGTTGCTTTGGGTGCACCTGCTGGAACGATGGCTGTTGAAAAAATGTGAGCTGTTGACTCTATCCCATGCCCAGGC
Organism: Pezoporus flaviventris; assembly: GCF_033815535.1. NCBI lineage: Eukaryota > Metazoa > Chordata > Aves > Psittaciformes > Psittacidae > Pezoporus > Pezoporus flaviventris. The sequence goes on from NW_026892920.1 coordinate 5,885, forward strand.
ACAGTTTCTGCTATATGGGCAGTAATTAAAACTGTGGCACTTCTTGTAGAGCCCATATGAGAAGTCGATTTACTCAAGGATGTTGTGGCTATACGTGCTTCTGAATCTAGATTTGGCAATGTAACAGGGAGTGGATTCACAGAGTGAGAACTCTCCAAGGGTGTAATTTTCATGGCATGAGTGGAAGTAGTGGCAGATGTTCCTACAGCTGGTGGGATGGAGGTGGCCAGTGTTGTGGTCAGTGTCTTCAGGCCAGCTTCAGTAGTGGTGGGGCTACTAGAGCAGGGAGTGCTGGTGGTGGTGATGGCTGGATTAAACTGCTCTGTCTGACTCACTGGAGTACCTGAAGTGACAGTGAGAAGAGCAGAAGTGGGGGACAACCCTGAGACAGAGCTACTATTTCCTGATTTTTCAGTGGTGGCCACACGCTTGGTGACATGGCTGGATGTGGAAGCAGAGATGTTACCAGACGTGGGAAAAGAGGGAATGGATGACATAGCTGTAGAAAGATGACCAGAAACTTCACGGGCATTTGAGGCTTCAGCAGTTGTTTCATAAGCTGAAGTGAGGACAGTTGCATTTATAACATCTTTTGTTATGTCTGTGACAGCAGTGGTGGTTGCTATGGTGGTGGTAGCATTGCTTGCAATTGTTTCTCTTGCAGTTGTTGTTACGGCTGTGGCAGCAGTGTTAGTATTGCTTGCAATTGTTTCTGTTGCATTTGTTGTTACATTTCCACTGTCAGCCCCAAGAAAATCCCTCAGATGAATCTTGTGAGTTTGAACAGGTAAGGACAGGTTTTCCACATTGTTTTGGTCAACTTGTGCATTCAGCATCCTCCTCTTTTTCTGTGGATAGCTTTGGTGGTGAAACAGGATTCCTTCAAAAAGACAAAAACAATGAGTGTCGTAAGACTAAAACTCTCAAGATCAAATCTGACTTCAAACCCCAACATGCAAACCAGAACACATTCTGCAGCACATGTAGTACAACTGAAATAAATCAGTCCTAAAGTCAGCAATTTTTTTTTTTTTTTGGGGGGGGGGGGAAAGGGCAAGATGTTGTTTGTCATTTGTATTTGCCTCAGACCACTGGCATTTGCCCAACCAAGGAATTATCTCCACAAAAGGGGAGTAAGGAAGTGCAGAGTTGCAATGTAGAAGCACATTATCAACAGGAGTAGCGTTACAAGTGCCAGCTCCTGAGAAGAAGCTCTCACACTTTCAAAGTTACACAGCATCAACAAAGCCTTCATGCTTAGATTCATAATTTCCATCTCTCAAAACTGAGTGGAAATTTCCGCTTACACTTTCATACTTCAGAAGAATCTCCTTCACAATTAGTGACCTAGATTTATAGAGACCTAAATCCCATCAAAGACCTTTGCTTATCAAAGGTCTGTAGCTATACTGCAAAGAAAACTTTGCCAAGCCAAAAGAACCATGGACAAACTTCTTTTTTCTAAAAAAAAAAAAAAAAAAACCAAACCCAAACCAAAAACAAAACCACAACAACAAAACCAACCAACCAACCAAAAATCAACAAAAAACTTGGGTACAGCAAACTCTTGAAACATACTGTAGAAAATTGATTCCCCAGTTTCCAACAAGCTCCATTTTGTTGTTGTGTCACTTAATTAAAATTGAAGACCCTGGCACTGTAAAGTCACCATGAGCAATTGCTACTAAGGCTGCTCCCATTATAGAAACAGCCTGCTGCCTCTGGCGCAAAATCCTGCAATCTCTGGAAAAGCAATGCCAAAGCATTTTTCCTTTCTCTTAAAAAAATGTAAATACATCTGTTATGCCTTTATGTTCCAAAGGAGGGTGCGTGGAGTGCAAACAGCTTGAATGAATGATGTGCTCAATATGGTGACAAACTGTTACTCAAAGACAGATCATGTACCTGTAAGTGCCAGAGTCCTCACAAGGCTGAAGAAACAGTTTTTCCAGTGGACTAAGTTCACCTACAGAATCGTCCTGCAAGGCATCTCGCAACCCATTTCTCTCTGCGAAAAGCCAGTCAATGTGTAAACACAGGCATTTAAAGCAAAAGGACAAGGATCCTGGATTTAGCAGGAGCCTGAAGCATGGAATTACCTCCAAGCAGATCTTTGATGTCTCGTTCCCCAGCATTGTGGCACACACTCAGCTGGTGACAGCGGAAGAGGATGCAATAATTTTGGTAGGGCACAAACCAATTACAGTGATGGTTACCTGAAAACAACAGAGAAAATAAAGTCATGTTATCACAGAATGGTTTGGGTTGGAAAGGACCTTAAGATCGAGTTCCAACCCCTCTGCCATGGGCAGGGACACCTCCCACTAGATCAGGTTGTCCAAGGCTCTGTCCAACCTGGCCTTGAACACTGCCAGTTAAAGAATCTAACCAGTTGGGTCACTACACACTGTATACTGAATGCACTGCTTCAGGTCTGTAATTAAAGAATTAAAAACAAAACTAAACCCCAACCACAATAGCTGGAAGGTCAGGCCTTAAGGGATCCTAACAGCCTTAGTGAAAACAACTGGAAGATTAGTTCAATCAATATAGCTGCTGCAGCCTACCTACCTGCTTGTCTTTTGGTATCAACATCTCCTAACAACAGCAATTTACTCACCCAGACAATGACAAAGAGAGTGCTGTACAGTTTGGACCCATCTAAATGCTAGCATTAATCCACATGTCTGAATAGGGGGGTAGGGTGAGGGGAAGTGAGCTGTAACTGAGAAGCCACTCATCACCCATGGGAGAGGGCTCTCATCTCAGTGCTTGGAGTTCCACAGAAATTTACTCTTCATTTGCTGAACCAATTACATTTCAAGAAATTAAAACCCACTCCTCAGAAATGAAAGCACATTTGGATGTGCCCCAATTCCAAATCCCACCTCCTGTCCCTCACCTGACAAGCCACACTAGTGGAGAAATGCAGGCCATCTACTACTGTAAATCATGCCATTTCCCATTTCTTGGGAAGGGGAAAACAAAAAGCCACCAGCCTCTCTTGCACTGGCTACTTGTCTAAGTCAGTCAGTTCAGAAAGATCAAGAGACAAATGTGGTCAGCATCATTAAAACACCCTGGTTTCTGATGCCTTCAGGATGGTATCCAGCTGCTCATGACTTCCCTGTTGCTCCCCAGGAGAACCAGAGACCTCTACTGAGCTGTACTGATTAATACTCTCTCATGCAACTCCAGACTGAAGCTCCAGCCGACATGTACACTGCAAGACACATGCCACCCAGTGGCTCCTTTTTGCTTACTTCTAATTAGGAGACAGAAGGAAAAAAAAAAAAAAGAATAAAAATGTGGAAGGACAACAAATGTTCTTCAGAGCTATTCTGAAAGGAAACTATGTAGGCAGATGCCAAGGTTTTCCCTAAAACTGGTTTACTTCATGCTTAAGCCTGCTGCTACTGGAAAGAAACTGCAGATACACATAGGCAAACAGAAGCCAGGTAAGCAGCTGCACTGTGGAATTAGTGAGCAGGAATATTTGCTCTTGCAGCCATGTCATATTTTTCCTTTATTTTTCCCAGAGTATGCAGGATAGCCCAAAAGTATGTTCTCAGAGCTAGATTGCTCAGATGACCAGGATTTTCCCCTTCAGCTCTGGACTGGCTGCCATAGAAGAAACTTGAGAGAGCTCTGAATATGGCTGAGGATGCAAATGCAAGAGCATGGTCTTACCTTCCAACACAAGTTCACCACATTCATGAAGCACCTGGGAATCCTGGATTGCCAGATCTTTGCTAAGATGCTTGCCCTAGCAGTATCTGGAGACTTGAACCCATTGCATTAGACAACAAATGGAGGTTAAATCTACTACCCATGTTGTCAGCCCTAGGGAGTTTTGCTGCTTTTATTAGCATGCAATTGAAGTGTCAAACTGTTTCATGATACTGATACAATCACAGAATGGTTAGGGTTCTGTTTTGTGATATGTTAGTTTGCTAACTATGTACCCTGGCTGATGCTGTGGGTGCTTGAAGGCAATGCTGGAATAGCTAGACCAGCAAACATTCCCTTTTCTGCAGAGCATATCTGAGACGTGAATATACTAGCAAAAGTTCTTCTTGTGACAGTTACACTACTCCAAGTTAGTGATGTGATTTGTACCCTTGCTGTCATAACATCTGCAGAATAGAGCCTAACCAGCCAGGAATGTTATTTTTCCACTTCTCCAAGCAACGTAGCTGTGAGACGCCTCCCCATGCAACCTTGGCCTGTAAGTTAACACTACACTACCTTAAAAAATAACAACCACTGCTCCTTTACTGACAGTTACATAGGTATAACTATTCTGACACCTAAGCCTCAGGCCTCACATTTGTAATGAAAGAAAGCACAAAAATAAATAGGGGAAGGTGGGAATGGAGAACAAGAGCAGTAATGCTGATCTTAAAACCTGAAGTTGTTTTTTGGTTTGTTTTTTTTTTTCTTAAAGACATTTCAGGTCCTTCTTTCTATGCACATGGCTAATACACTGATATGAAGAGCTTGCATATTTTCCATTTCCCTTGACACCAGGCAGTGCAGCAGATGGGCCATCAAGTAACAACTAGCAATAAACTGCTTCAGTGGGTTTAATACAGAACATAAAACCTTGGTTTAGTTTTGTGTCCATCCTGAGGGTGGAAAGGGTCACCTAATTCCAGAGGGTCCACCCCTTCTGCCCAATAAAGGCAACACTCAACTGGACTTGCTCTGTACAAAACAGAGCAGGAGAGAACAAGGTGAAGGGCATAAAAAAAAACGTGGTTGAAGTCAGTCACAGGATGAAGCATGCACTCAGATCATCTCCCAGCCCTGACCATGGACTAAATTCCTCACATCCCCAGGATGAGGCAGCTGATAGCAACTTTTCTACCCTTATCAAAATATCAGGAAGTTAAAATTACATGGGCAGTGTTTAGAGATTCTCAGGTGGAACAGACAAACATGCAGTGCTACATACCCTAAGTGTCAGCAAAGTCGGTGTGAATGTGTCATCTTTCTATGGTTTACCACCTTAAAAAGCAGGAGTTTTCACAGCTCTGGTGCCTGGGAGACAAACCCACTCATCTTTTACCTCCTAAATAAAACAGTTTACAAAGGTGCTTTCTTTCCACCACGAAGGGAAGTCTCATGTTTAAAATAAAGGTTTGAAACCACTGGGCTTTAGAAAAAGGCATCTTTATGATATTCCTATCAATCCGATTGTCAGACATTCATCCACCTGAATCAAGGTCTCATCTTCACCACATTATCACCAATTGTTTGTAGGTGCCACAAGCTTTCAAGTGTGGCTAGATAAGATCAGGGCCTTCATAAGGACAATTCTGAAAAACTCATTTAGAAGTTTAATGCTTTTTAAAGACACCAGAAGAAGAAAGCAGAAGGCTCTCATTCTGCAAAACTTGTTTAACCCTTCATTGCAGGATACGATTGGTTTCTTCTGAGGTAGAAAAACCACACATAAATACCAGTGAGCACAGACTACTCATCCCAGTGCAGCCATCTACAAGAGCACTGTTCACTTGCAAACATCTGGCAGCATGGAAAAATCATTTTCAAGTCAAGTGACCTAACACTGTTTGCAAGCTGCCAGTGCTCACCAAGAACACATGCATGCTGTTTCTTACAGAAGGTAGAAGGGCCCTGGGAAATGGTTGTTCTGGATTCAGTTTAATCAGTTATTTAGCACCACTGGACTGCACAGAGCCGCCGTAACTGTAAATGCCTGTAAACAACTGAAATTAAGAATGACAGTTGTCAGGGAAGCAGAGGAGACCTTTAAGGAACAGAAAACACAGCTGAAATTTCAGCTAAGGGACAAGACCTTCACCTGAAGCACCCAGGCTTTGACAAGCCTGCCTGCACTCCTTTTCAGTTGTAAGCATGTTTATTCGCACTACATGGACTCCTCTCCCTTTCAGGACAGAAAACCTGTGCTCGCATATACAGAAAGAGATCAGCAGGAAGAATACAACGGCAGTCCACATCTTCAGGGTTGGCCTTTGTACTGGGTTCAGCAGTAGCAGTCATGTTTTGTTTTTTTTTTTCCTTTGTGCTAGCTGGTGCAGTGCTGTGTTTTGACTTCCAGCCTGAGAACAGTGTTGGTGAAGTCAATGTTTTCAGTTGTTGCTAAGTGATGTTTACCCTGACCAAGGACTTTGTGAGGCTCATGCTCTGCCAGGGAGGAGGGGAAGCCGGGAGGAAGCAGAGATGGGGCGCCTGACTCGGGCTAGCCAGGGAGGTATTCCATACCACAGCACGTCATGGCCGGGGTGGGGGGTGACTGGGAGTTACCCGGAAGGACACGGGCTTCCGGGTGGAACTCATCTTCCCTGCCGGTGGTATCGTATTCTCTTCCCTTGTTATTTTCCCTTATCATTGTTGTAGTTGATAGTAGCGGTGGTGATTTGTGTACATTGGTTGCTGGACTGTTCTTGTCTCAACCCGTGGGAGTTGCACTCTTTCGATCCTCCTCCCCGTTCCTCCGGGAGTGGGGGAGAACCCCGGTGGGGGGGGGGACACGGACCTCGATTGTTGTCAGCTCGGCACCACTCACTGGGAGTGAGTGAACAAGTTACCTGACTGGGTTTAAACCACGACAGCCTTGCAGAGAGGCTTCTTTTCCCAGGAGCAGCTCTTTCTTATCTCGCTTTCAATCCACTGCAGTATTCCTATTAAAAAGAAGAAAACAAATCAATTTATATCAAGCAATTTTTATATTAAATACACTCCTATCAGCAGGAATGGGAAAAAAATATATACAAAATGAAAGCAAGTATCATTACACACAACATACAGGCAAGGATGCAGAAGCAGGAAGAAAAAACCATTCCCGAATTCACAGACAGGCACTTTCTTCAAAAAGGCTACTTTGGTCTTCTTCCCTCAAGCCCCAACAGAGAACAGTTCAAGTCAAAAGCCATGTATAAATGGCAAAAATCAAACCCCACAGGTGTAGGGCAGCACAGAGATGATGCTTTTTGACACGTTCTGGGACCCATAATATTGTTCCCAGGCTCAGCAGAAGGGTTTGCACCAGCTAAAGCACACTGTTAGTATGGGAACTATAGTCGTGGCTCTACCCTTACACTAAGTCAGTTGAAATCAAGCATCAACCTTAGTTGATTCCCGCTCATTGCAAAAAAAAAAAAAAAAACCTAAAAGAAACTTTGACTGAAAACAAGCAAAAGCCAATATTTCAGGTCTTCCGAAACATTACACACACATGATCTGTTGCTGAGGAAGATTCACACCCACAGTAAGGCTTCCCCACATAAAACAATGAATAGGCTATGTCTTTTCTTCGTTACCAATGCACACATGAAACACTGTCCCTGTGGATGGGCCCTCACCCTTCAAGTCGCTGGAGCAGCTTCCATTGACTTCAGAGCCCATCATCAGCCTCTACCTGAATTTACCCTGTTTCCAAGACTTATAAAACTGTATATGAGTTCAGCCTGAACAAGACCAACTGTAAGTCTCTTCCTTAAGCAGTTTTAAGGTGAACTTTCCTCCTCATCACTGTAGCAAGCTTTGGTCTTCATCCTGCAGTTCTGAGGAGAAATCTCATAGCCTTCAAAGAGAAGATTGCTGAGATTCAACTCCCCGTGACATCTGAGAGATGTATGTGATGACTGCAGTTGAAGATGCAAAGACAGTTCACAACACAGAACGAACAGCATGTGTGAACGATATAAATAGCATAGTGAAAAAAATCCAACAGTCATCAGTAAGACCCTGATCTAGCCATCCATGCAAGAAGTTTCACCCTGAGCTCTCAACTCCAGTCCCAATCATGCCTGTGAATTTAAGAATCTGAGTAAGAGCCTTTTTTTTATCTCCAAGAAAGCCCAAGATAATGCTTACTAGCCTTGACTCCCATATTACAACATTCGGATGCTTCGTACCATGAAACTTCTGTTTTGAAATTTTCCTCTACTCTACATCCTAAAGCCCCAAACAGGGTAACAGAGTTTTAGCTTCAAAACCACCCTGCCTGAAAAAGGGTGAAATATAAACAGCAACCCCAAGCTTTGCAGAAGACACAACGTGCAGGTCCACCTTAGACTACCAAGGAGTCAAAGATGGGGACAAAACTTTATACTAAAATGCAGTGCCTCAAATTCAGCATCCCTATTTGCCCTACAAATTCCTAAAGGAACTTAAAGCCTCCTGCCTGCCTTTTTATTTAGGCTAGTAAAAGGAGTTACTTTGGCTGTTGGAAATAGATGGAATATTTGTACATCTGCTTCCCCAGAGAGCCGGGGAGCCTGAAAGGACGAGACTGTAAGGTACCTGGGTACTTGCACCGCTGACCTTAGCTTATGCAGTCCTCTGTGGCTTTCTCCCTGCAATAAACGTGCACAGCATCATGCTCGTTTGTGTGAGCAGCTTTCTCTCTGCAACCAAAAGTTCACGTCTGCGTCATCCCACCTTGCAGCTGAAAACATTTCTAAGTCTGATCTGACAATGTAAGGCTTGTAAGGGAAAGGCAGCTCACCAGCCCCATCTAGTCCTGCGTACCAGACTGTGCCTGGTGTCCAGCCAGCACAAGCTTTGCTGAGGGCTCTCTCCCACTTCACACTGTGCACACACAGCTCAGACTGACTTTGCTCATTCCCTCTCATCACTTGCTCTTCCAAATGCACCTTAGAGAGGAGATAACCTGTGTAATACATAACCGCAGCCCCCGCAGCACAGTACCCAAGAATGAGCTACACAGGAAATCAACCCCATGTTTTCAGCATCATGCTGGTAATATGAATTTGTATTATTCAGGCAAGGTAACTTCAACACTTTTCCCACTGTTCTGAATTACAAGGCACTTCCACAAGTTTACCTTAGCCTTCAGCACACTCTTGCTGTCACTGTTAGCATAAACTGTAGCTTAATCATTGAAAACTCCTGTTGACAAGACTGTGAGCAGGAGGGAAAGCAAGAGAAGATGTGAAATACTCTGCCCACAAGAGATTTTCTTAGAGCAGACAGATCCTTAGTGATCCCATTTGAAGGTGAGATGGGATCTACAGACAGCCTGAACTGCGTTCCTGGGTGACCTGGGAGTACACCAAGTTTGGGACCACTGCTGAAAGTAGATTTTCTGCATGATCTTTGTGACCAGAGAAGCATCATACATGAACACCATTTTTGCAAGCCCTATTGAAGTGCAACTGCTGGGTCTTTGAACTGCATCTGCAGGTAAAATCAGAATAAATCAGGCATATGGACACGAATCCTGTCCTAAATAACCCAGAAGAGGAACAGATTGACTGTGTTTTGAGAAAAGAGAAGGCTAATTAGAGCAAAGGGTGTTTGGAAATTTAGCTTAAAAGGGAAAAATAAATTGTCCTGCACATAGTTGGTCTTCTGCCAGTTTGTGCACTGTGATATTTTCTCTCTCATTGCAAAAGCACAGATCCGTGTTTCATTAATAAATGAACTTTATTCTCAAGAAGAGTCCTGTTGTGCGGGAAGGTGTTTAAATGATTTTTGGTTTAGACATGTGTCCTGGGTTCAGCAGTAGCAGTCATGTTTTTCCTTGGTGGTAGCTGGTGCAGCGCTGTGTTTTGACTTCCAGCCTGAGAACAGTGTTGGTGAAGCCGATGTTTTCAGTTGTTGCTAAGTGATGTTTACCCTGACCAAGGACTTTGTGAGGCTCATGCTCTGCCAGGGAGGAGGGGAAGCTGTGAGGAAGCAGAGATGGGGCGCCTGACCCGGGCTAGCCAGGGAGGTATTCCATACCACAGCACGTCATGGCCGGGGTGGGGGGTGACTGGGAGTTACCCGGAAGGACACGGGCTTCCGGGTGGAACTCGTCTTCCCTGCCGGTGGTATCGTATTCTCTTCCCTTGTTATTTTCCCTTATCATTGTTGTAGTTGATAGTAGCGGTGGTGATTTGTGTTGTACATTGGTTGCTGGACTGTTCTTGTCTCAACCCGTGGGAGTTGCACTCTTTCGATCCTCCTCCCTGTTCCTCCGGGGGGAGGGACGGACCTCGGTTGTTGTCAGCTCGGCACCACTCACTGGGAGTGAGTGAACAAGTTACCTGACTGGGTTTAAACCACGACAACATGGTTACATGCATTACAGTCAGAGACCCTAGTGCAAACAGGATCCTAAGAAGGAGAAAATTGACTGCTACTGCTGAACCCAGGACGCCGCCACAGGTATAACCTGCTGCTGCGCTGGGGAGAACGTCAAGGGGAGAACGCTGCCACTCCTCTGAGAGGCCTGCGGCACAGTTTTCCTTGTGCTTTCTGTGTCCTCTTTCTGTCTCTCCCCTCTTTTTCCCTCAGGTACAAGTTTGTCATCTGCTGTCAGCTTTGCACCCTGCAAACACAGCTCTGTGCACGAAGACCACTTTCAGTGGCCGTAGGTCAGCATTCTTGTGAGGCGATCTTGCAGGTCCATGAACTGCCTCATTGCCTCAGCTTGGGCATCCGGATCCTGTGCCAGATGCTGGAAGAGGTTGAATGGCTCGGCTCTTTGCAAGGCTGGGGGCAAGATGATCTCCTCAGGAATCTTCTCATTCCCAAAGAAGAAGTGGTCAAGGCGTTTCTCCTCCAAGCAGTGGCACAGGTACCGCATGATGTCATCCAGCCTTAGCAGGAAACGTGTCTTGTGCCAGCCTGACAGGGGTGTGGTGTTCAGGAGGTGCATCACCACTGTCTTCAAGGTACAGCTGGAAAAGCCTGTGCCCACCAGAGTGCGGGCGCAGAGCTGCAGGCATCTGAGGTGGAAGCTGCCATCTGGGGCCCGCCTGGTCGTCAGCTCAAAGAACTTTGCCTCTGCCACAGCACAGCTCAATGTCCAGGTTGTGCTTGGGGTGAAGATAGCCTCACTAGCCTGGCTGCTCAGGAAGATGTCCGAGTCCCCTTGCTGCACGCCCAACATAATTTCAATGATGGCTTCCTTCTCTGCTCTTGCTATCTTGAATTTGCAGGAGCGGCTGTAGGGCAGCATAGTTAAAAGCCACTGGTGTGAATGAGGCAGAAGCACCCAGCATGCTTTCACCAGCTCATGAAGCCTGCAAGCTGTTTTCTCCACATCTAGGTAGGAGCCGGTGCAGAGGGTCTGTAGGAGGCTGCGGCCCTGATACATTCTCAGCTCCTCATTGTCGTGGTGGAGGAAGCACAGCATGCCCCCCTCCAGCTGCTCTGCCAGGCATGTACACTGCAGCTCCACGCGGATGCGGAAGTTCCTCTCTGGCACCTGCCCCGGACTGCAGAGCTCCGGGAGAAAGGCGTGGCCAGACGGGGGGCCCAGGGGCACAAGCACTTGATAGACGATGTTTTCTTCATCGGGACTCCAGCCTTCATGTGCGCTGCCTATGCCAAAGCATGGTTCCAGCACTGGGAAGGAGCTGTCTGACAAGACTTGTCTGGCAGCAAGGATAAAAGCATTCACAAGGCTCCTCACAGATTCAGACACTGTGAACAGGTTCTGATTAGGCCATTGTATGTGCTCCTCAAAATGCCTTGTCAGGTCCTTTGTGTATTCACTTTCTTCCTCTTCATTCTGCTCTTCCCGCTCTTCCTCTTCTCTACTGCTGCTGCTGGAGCTGTCCTCTTCACTGCTGCTGCCCTCCTCATGGCTCCTCCTGAGGCACCAGCAGAGCCAAAGAATCAGGAGGAGCAGCATGCCAGCAATCGCCCAGAATTGCCAGTGCTGCAAGGCAGCAAAGAGCAGGCCTCTCCAGGCCACGGGAGTTTGCTCCTTGCTCCTCTGCTCCTGGCTCTTCTGCTCCAGCTCCTGCAGCAGCCGAGTCGTGTCCCGGCTCAGCTGCTTGGTACGGTGCTCCATGCGGCCACGTGTGGCTTCATCCATCTCATCACTGACGACATGCACATTCAGGATGAGCTGTTGCAGAACCCAGAGTGAGCGGTTTGTGACAGCCATGGCCTGCAGAAGAGAGAAAGAATTCAGTGTGGCTGGGAGGGAGGGAAGGAGGAAGGGAGCTGGTGGCGGGGGGAGTGGATGCAGGAGCCGCAGGGAGCTGGGGACAGGCAGGAGAGGGAACGAGGCAGCTGGGAGGCAGCAAGGGCTGCACCCAGGCCCGGTGCCAGCAGCAGCGTGCCCTGCCCAAGGCGCTCGCAGCCAGGGCCTCGATGCAGGGTGAGCACCCACCCCCGGGGGCCCAGGTTTCTGCCCCGGCCCTTGTCCAGCCCAACCTCCCCTCTGCGTGCGCACTCACTGCTGTCCCAGGCTGTACTGGGCCAGTGCTGCCTGCTGGCACCCTCATATCCATCCCCCCCTGTGACTCGTCCCCTGTGATGTCACAGGCACTGGGGGTGCACCGCAGTCCCGCCCACACAACCACGGGCCAGCTGCTTCCCACGCCACTGCCAGAAACGCAGTCCTGGGCCTTGAGAAACAAATCTTGTGTTGACATGGCACCCCAGAGAGACCTGAGTCAGACAATGAGACTCATTTCCAGAACAAACTTATAAACACTTGGGCCAAAGAGCATGGCATTGAGTGGGTATATCACATCCCCTACCATGCAGCAGCCTCTGGGAAAATCAAACGGTACAATGGGCTGCTACACTGAGAGCAATGGGTGGGTGAACTTTCAAACACTGGGATGCACATTTACCAAAAGCCACCTGGTTGGTCAACACCAGAGGATCTGCCAACAGGGCTGGCCCGGCCCAGTCGGAACTTTCACATACTGTAGAAGGGGATAAAGTTCCTGTGGTGCACATGAGGAATTTGCTGGGAAAGACAGTCTGGGTTACTCGTGCTTCATGTAAAGGCAAACCCACTCGTGGCATTGCTTTTGCTCAGGGACCCGGATATACTTGGTGAGTAATGCGGGAAGACGGGGAAGTCCAGTGTGTACCTCAAGGGGATTTGATTGTGGGGGAAAACAGCCAATGAACTTAATTGTATGCTGTTGCCTGCTATGTAGCACTTTTATAGCCCGCCAGCTAGTCTTCAGGTCACCAGTGTCTGGCGCTGACTTCCCTCCAATCACCATCCCAACAAAGAATGAACTTTGAAAAAACAGACCAGCTCAGCAGTGACCGGATGAGTTCCGCTGTGTCTTCAGCAGGCAACAATCCAACACTGCACTGTCCTGGGTTCAGCAGTAGCAGTCATTTTTCTCTTACTTAGTAACTGGTGCAGTGCTGTGTTTTTGACTTTCAGCCTGGGAACAACGCTGATAACACCGATGTTTTTAGTGCTTGTTCGGTAATGTTTACTCTGACCAGCGACTCTCTGATTCTCATGCTCTGCCACGGAGGATGGGAAGCCGGGAGGAAGCAGAGACAGGACACCTGACCCAGACTAGCCAAAGGGGTATTCCATACCACAGCATGTCATGCCTGCTATATGAACTGGGGGCAGTTATCCAGAAGGGCCAGATCACTGCTCGGGACAGGCTGGGTATCGGTCGGCACGTGGTGAGCAGTTGTATTCTCTTCCCTTGTTATTTCCCTTATCATTGTTATTGGTGGTAGCAGTAGTGGTTTTGTGTTACACCTTAGTTACTGGGCTGTTCTTCTCTCAACCCGTGGGAGTCACATTCTTTCGATTCTCCTGCCCATCCCTCTGGGAGCTGGGGGAGGAAGGTGGGGGAGCGAGTGAACGGCTGCATGGTTTCTGGGTTGCCGCCTGGGCCTAAATCACAACAGTTTATTGTGGTGCCCAGCGTGGGGCACAAAAGGTTGAGATAACAACAGATCTGACCAGAGTGCGTCTAATCGTATTGGTGACAAGCATTCATTGTTTTGGATTAATAGTCACTCGTCACAATGCTGATTTATCGGCTCTCAAAGTTGTTGCTCTTGATCTCACAGTTTCAGCATGTCGTACCTTGCTTACAGCTGGCATTTGCTGTCTTACTGTTTATCGGTTGGGGGCCTTGGGCTAAGGTTCTTGTCTCATTGTACTTTATAGTAATGACTTGTAATACAACACAATCATTGATCATGAAACTGATCTGGCTTGCCTTCTCAGTGTGGTCACCACCTCTATACTTTGGGAGGTATATAATAAAAGCGCTTAGCAATTACGCATCTTTTTTCTCCTTCTCGGGTGGTCAACCTGTGAAGGAGACATTCCCTTACCTTCCCAGCTCCCCCACCAGACCGTTTCCAGCATCATTTGAGGGTTCTGAAGGTGTTGAATGGTCTTTGAGTACCCCTGAGACCTGCCTGCTGATTGTGACGGGCATCACCGTGTTGGCACACATACAGAGTGTGTTTTACCGATGACCATTTCATCTGATCTCGAAAGTTAAGCAGAGTTGGGTTTGGGCCTTGTCTAGGGTTAGACCATGATATAGGAGGACCAAGAGATTTTCCCCGAGGCTGGACAGTCATGAGTCGCAGGGTGTGTGGGACAGTATGGGCAAGTATCTAGGCCAGTGGGCCCCTCCAGTTCCTCTCTGGAGGAACAGGTGAGTGAATTTAAAGAGGAGAGCAAAGGTCAAGGATGATCATCCCATGAAAGCTGCGGCTTCAGTCTCTGGTGAGCAGATTCCCAGATGGAGCGGAAGAGCCGATTTTACTTCAGCTCCTGTGATGAAGACTAATCCCTCTCAACAAGACGTAAGTGACCAACGTGATGACCATTAGAGGGGCCCTGCCTCCAGCCAGGTGGAGGTAGGGGATAATCGGATTTACTGGACTGTGTGGATCAAATGGCCTGGCACATCAGTCCCACAGAAGTATAAGGCACTAGTAGATACCGGTGCACAGTGTACCCTGATGCTATCAAGCTGTCAAGGGGTGGAATCCATTTCTATTTCTGGAGTGACAGGAGTCACCATGCCACTTGTAACTGTCCAATCTCTGGGCAACTCTCTGGGTGTATTCTTAAATAGTTGTTTAACCTTAAACAAAACCTGAGCTGTATGCAGCAACATGCTGGCTCCTAGCAAAAGGACCAGGTTGCTTTCAAGGGTGCTCAAGGGCTATTCAAAATTATTAAAAATTATCAAACACTACTGTATTCAGCTTAGAGGAGAATGAAGCTGTTGCAAGGAAGGAGGAAAGGAAAGAAGGAAGAAAGCTGAAGGAAGCTGTCTTCCACGTAGATTGGCACTCAGAGGAGAAAAGTCAAAGGCGTAATTATTAATAGTTCCCAATAGATGACTTCCAAAGTACAGAAATTATGACAATGCTGAGTACACATACCAGATTAGTTTCACAAGCGGTGTTTCTATCATATCATAAACCAGTATGACAAAGTACAACAAAATTATAATCTTAGCCCAAGCCCCAAGGATAATCAACATAATCAGAGGGAACACATACTGCAAGTAAGGTATCATATAACACAACCCTACAAACAAGCACAACAACTCTGACAGCAAATAAATCAAAATCATGGCCAGGGACTATTAAACCATTATGGTGAATGCTCACAACAAATTTGTTTTAACATGGTCTAGTCAGATCTGTCGTTATCTCAACCCTTCCAGGCACATGCTGGGTACCAAGAAGGGGCTATCAAAAACACAGCATTGTACCAGCTGCTAGGAAGAAAATAAACTCTATCTCACATGAAACCAGAACATGCTGACAACCAAGTCACCTCACTTCCAAAGCTATCTCTTTCATTTCCTCAACTCCATACTTGCTCAGATTTTGTCCTCTTGAACTTAAAGGTAATCTTATGTTGTAAGATTCCCTTCTGCCCATTTCTTTCAAGCAACCCCGTGCTTCTGCTGCTGCTTGTGCTATTTGCAGCTATTTTCATAGCACTTTCAGCTTGATGATTGTCCTGGGTTTAGCAAGTAGCAGTCAGTTTTTCGCTGGTGCAGCGCTGTGTTTTGACTTTCAGTGTGGGAACAGTGCTGATAGCACCGATGTTTTCCGTTGTCACTAAGTAATGTTTACTCTGACCAAGGACTTTGTGAGGCTCATGCTCTGCCAGGGAGGAGGGGAAGCCGGGAGGAAGCAGAGACAGGACACCTGACCCAGGCTAGCCAAAGAGGTATTCCATACCACAGCACGTCATGCCCGGGGGTGTAAGCGGCGAGGAGAAGCAGACAGGCCAACCCAATATGGGTGATAAGCAAACTTCTACTTTATTTGTGACGCAGTTCACATATATATAGGAGTGGTATTCAGCCACTCCTCCTAGGCACACCAGTATTGGTTAGCCCCACACAGCTTCCTCCACATTCTCCTCCCATGTCCGGTTTCCGGTTACCTGTGGGGGCCCCCCCCCCGCCTTGCTCGCACAGTCCTCCAGGGCTCCATGGCCCTGCTCTTAGAGTCATTCTGCAACAATTCCCCCCTTTTTCTTTGTGCGAGCATGGCATTGTGGGTTATTCTGTTCACCTGTTTTATCACACAACTATAAGCAAGTCTAATAGCTACAATGATTAACCTAACAATGATACATAAGTGCAGTACTTCAAACAGCAGTGTTTAACTCAACCTGTAATGCCCCGTGAAGACAACCATCTAGTTATTCCTAGGATATTGCTCATTTACTATTGCTGGGTAAGCTGAGCCAGGGTTTTCAGCTGTGCATGTATCGAATTAAAATGACCAGAAAGATTTATACAACACATTCCATCAAACTCTTCACAGCCATGTCCCTGTTCCAACAACAAAAGGTTCTGCAGTGTTGCATGTCTTAGAGAGTCAACATTTAAACAACAAATCAGAAATTGCCTTCGATGTAGTATTTGTCTGCTTAGCAACTCAGTCTGCTTAGTTGAGCCAAGGCCCCGGCTGAAGCACTTACAGTGATTTGGCATATTATGATTGGATACATGTTTTGGAAGACCCTTAATGACTAACATATAATTGGTTAAACACAGGTGTGAGAACTCAACCTTGAAAGCTTGCCAACAGTCCACAGTTCTCATTAACTTGGTGAATTCCAGCCTCTTATCTTGCTTGCTTAAGCTTCTTCGGGCCTCTCATGGCCTTGCTGTACCTTTCAGGACTATTCAAAGTTTATGTACCAATTATGCATTCTCCCATGAGAACACTGTCTCCACATCTCCCCCCTTTTGTTTTCTCCAGTAACAAGTTGCTACTACAGCAAGGCACACACAAATTTACATTAGCAGAGTAACTATTACAGGGTGCAGCAGCATGTTGAAGATGCTGATGGCAGTGAGGGACTAGCCAAAGAAATTTCTTACCAGTGGAATTCTCCCACCCTCTTAATTTGTTCTATCACCTGCTTTATAAGACTACCATTGTATTAAAATCTTTCTAGCTTTTGCCTTAGCATTTTCTAGCAGCTACTGCAAATTTCCACACTCTAACATCTCTTTTACAAGTGACAAATCTATACAATGCAAGGTGCAGTTTCTTATTAGCAACTAGCTAGTAAATACAGGTGGTTTTATACACAAAATCACAACCTCTAATAATAGCTACTTTACAAGCACACATATTCAGGATGTTACTTTTCAGTTGTCCCCAAGTGATGTTTTGCAGTTAATCGTTCTTTCTCTTCCTCTATCTCATTCTGCTTGGGGTATTCACGGTCAGCTCCTTTAGCTGAGGCATCAGGTTTTTCCATTTGTCTGTCCAGCTCATGGCAGGGCTTGACAAACTTTGCAGGCAGTCGCCATGGACCTGTAGGCAGGAGGACACAAATATACCCCCTCCCACAGGTTATCAGTTCTTCAGTTCTTGAGAAGTAGACAGGTTAAATGCAGCATCATTACTCTCTCTCTCTCTCCCCCCCCCCCTTTTTTATTTGCAAAAGCCATCCTGCTGGGCAGCAACAATAGCGGCCTGCCTGCTTCAGCAGCAACCATAAATACCCTCCGGCAACCACACCTTTATGTTAACCCTTTCATGCCCGAACTGTTAAACAGCTACCCGTTGAAAGCTTTTACATGAACCCAACAACAAGAAAAATACACAGAACACCGTCTGCCCTCAGCACACACATACAAACACACGCGTCTGGGATCCCACAAGCACACCACACAATATTTGAAGCACAAAATCCAGACAATCATTACTCCCACTACAGTTCCACGTACAGAACATGGCACAAGGACCCTGTGGAGACTAACAGCAAACCAGCTCCGAGAGGCATCATTGCAGTGCGAGGTGGCAGGCTCAACCTTAGCGGGTGTCCCCACAGAGGCTCTGCCTCCCCCACATCGTATGAGGCTTGGGCTTTTATACTGACCAAAATGCACACTCATTCCGACAGAGGTGGCCAGCCTGTGCTGGAAGAAGTGGCCAGCAGTATCTACAGAGGTCTCCAAGGGTTGATAGAAACCTGGACATACTTATATTTACCAACTTCTAGTACATGAGTATCACAGAGAAACTGTATGGGCTCCCCCTGTCAATTGCAAGAAAAAATCATAACATATACAGCTTGAGTGTAAGAGGATTTTAACGCATACGTGGTCACTGTTTGTCAGGCCTCCTTAACTATTTTGAGATCAAGAGCTTCCCACTCTTTAGCCCCCTGCTGTGTAGTAAATACAGGATATGCAAAGATGCCCATTGCAGAAAATTCCCCAGTAATGATCACATCCTTGGTTACCCATTGTTACAGCTGAGCGTCTCCAGGGCCAGTGAGTCTGAGCAGACCGACCAGGAAGATGAAGAGTCAGAGTCTGGAAGCAGAGGATATAAATCTGGCTCGGATTCAGGGGATTCGGGGGCTGATCCTGAGCCGAACTCAGGGTCTCCGTTGCTCGCAGCTGTGTCTTTCTTATCAGATGTCTCCCGTTCGGTATGTAGCCATCTGCAGACCTGGCTTCTCCGTAACTGAGTTAAAAATTTCCACTCTAGGGCATAGTGGGTTGGAGAGGCTCGCAGTTCCTTTAAATCTCCCGCTAGCGCATGATCCCTATTTTCTACTGCGTGCTTCAAAATGGCACCGCAATCGATCTGGCGCCGAGGCACCGCCCTCTTTCTTTCGGATTCCTCGACATTTATCATGTGCATACCTTCCAATATACTTTCTCTGTCCTTTTCAAAGTCCCTACTTTCGGAACTGGGGTGGTGGGGGAGCAGGGGGTTACACCTCCTCCGCGGCACCTTCTGATGGAGGGGGAGAAAAGGAAGGGGGGAGGGGGAAACCCTGTGCTCCCGCGAGTTGGGGGAAACGAGTTGTAATCTTCCCCTGGTTTCAACCGACCGGGGACGTCTGTTCCAAGTTTCTTCATTGCTACCACGGCAGTTTTCTTTTCTGCCTTGTATCTTTTTATACAGTTCATTACTTCTCTCTGTGGTTTACCGAGTTTCTTTGCCGTTTTATCATCATTTAGCATTGAGTCAAATAGCTCATCACCAAACTTTCGCCACTCACTCTCCTCAAAAACTGTATTAGGATCTACAAAAAATCCCTTAGCCTTCCCTTCAGCCACTAGACCTGCTAGCTGCTTTAGAGTCTCAGGCTCAATTCCCCGCTTTTATAAAAAGCACTGTAATAAGATTCAGTCAGCTGATCGGAGCTAGCCTAGCTAGAGCCGCAGCCGGCAGGCTTCAGCGACCACGAGGGTCAACGGAGATTAGGAAAATCAGAGGGGATAGCGCAGAGACATCGTGATTCCCGACATCTCCCGATCCCCGAAGCCCCAGCAGCCCTTGCGAGAGCGCGGCTGACGTGCCGGGGGGCGTTCCCACAGTGACGGTGACCACTCCGCTGCCCCTTGCCTTGGAAGAGCCTCTGAGAGGGCAGCGACACCACCAGGCGCAGGGAGGAGCAAGCAGGTCGTGTTGCTGACCCTGTTGCTGGTGTCCCAGACTGCGGACCAATATGGTCGCCTCCAGAAAGAGAGCTTGCAGTAAGGTGACTGCAGCAACTCAGACAGAGACCCCGTCCCAAACCGTGGCTGTTCAGGTCTCTGGGTGCAGGGAGTGCCAGAGCCTGCTGCTGCCGGAGGAGGGAGGACAGCATTCCACCTGCGTGAGGTGTGAGCAGGTAGAAGATCTGCTTAGCCTGGTGGCAAAACTTAAGGAGGAGGTTGAGACGCTGAGGACCATCAGGGAATGTGAAAGGAAGATCGACTGGTGGAGTAACTCCCTGGCGTGCCAGTCGGAACGGTTCCAGGGAGATACTCCCCAAAAGGGGAAGGACCCCCTGCCTTCTCACACAGAGGGGGATGGCCCGAGACAGCCCCTGCCCTGTAGCTGTTGCACAGAGGCAGGGGACCAAAAAGACGACGAGGGTTGGAAGTGAGTTCCACTTCGGCGTTGTGGGAAACCCTCCCCCCTTCCTGCCCTGCTTCCCCAGGTGTCCCTCCGTAATAGGTTTGAGGCCCTGGATCTTGAAGGAGATGTAGGTGAGAATGTGGGGCAAGGCCAGCCCACAAGGCCACATAGGAAAAGGCGGTCGACTTTGCACCTCAAGACTGCCTCTGTTAAGAAAGAAAGAAGGGTCATTGTAGTAGGGGATTCCCTTCTGAGAGGAACAGAGGGCCCTCTGCAGCAACCACGAGATGGTGGAATTCAGGATCTTGTGTGGTAGGACCAGTAGAATAGCAAGTAGAATTGCAACCCTGGACTTTAGCAGGGCAAACTTTGGCCTTTTCAAGCAATTGCTAGGGGAAATCCCATGGGCAAGGCTGCTTGAAGGTAAAGGGACCCAAGATAGTTGGTTGACATTCAAGGATTGCTTTTTCCGAGCTCAAGATCGGAGCATCCCGACACGTAGGAAGTCAAGGAAGAGGGCCAGGAGACCTGCGTGGCTAAATAGGGAATTGCTGGGTATGCTCAAGTGGAAGAGGAGAGTTTACAGGTCATGGAAGGAGGGGCTGGCCACTTGGGAGGAATATAAGGCTGCTGCTAGAGGATGTAGGAAGGCAGCTAGGATGACTAAGGCCTCCTTAGACTTAAACCTGGCGGGAAGGGTCAAGGACAGCAAAAAGAGCTTTTTCAAATACATGGCAGACAAAACTAACACCAGAGGCAATGTAGGCCCACTGATGAACGGGATGGGTGCCCTGGTGACAGAAGATACAGAGATGGCAGAGTTACTGAATGCCTTCTTTGTCTCTGTCTACTCTGCTGTAGGCAGTCCTGAAGAGCCCTGTACCCCTGAGACCTTAGATGAAGTCAGGTCAACGGAGCGGTTTGCCTTAGTCGATGAGGAATGGGTTAGAGACCAGTTGAGCAATCTGGACATCCATAAATCCATGGGTCCAGATGGGATGCACCCGCGGGTGCTGAGGGAACTGGCGAAAGTCATTGCTAGACCACTCTCCATGATCTTTACCAAGTCTTGGGAAACGGGAGAGGTGCCTGGAGGACTGGAGGAAAGCAAATGTCACTCCGGTCTTCAAAAAGGGCAAGAATGAGGACCCGGGTAACTATAGACCGGTCAGCCTCACCTCCATCCCTGGGAAAGTGATGGAACACCTTATCCTTGGTGCCATCTTAAGGCATATCAAGGATAAGAGGGTTATGAGGGGCAGTCAACATGGCTTCACCAAGGGGAAATCATGTTTGACCAATCTCTTAGCCTTTTATGAGGAAATAACACGGTGGATGGATGATGGCAGAGCAGTGGATGTGGTCTACCTTGACTTCAGCAAAGCATTTGACACAGTCTCTCACAGCCTCTGGGAAAATTGAAAGGTACAATGGGCTGTTAAAAACTACACTGAGAGCAATGGGTGGGGGAACTTTCAAGCATTGGGATACACACTTACCAAAGGCCACCTGGTTGGTCAACACCAGAGGATCTGCCAACAGGGCTAGACCAGCCCAGTCGGAACTTTTACATATTGGAGAGGGGGACAAGGTTCCTGTGGTGCATATGGCGAATTTGCTGGGGAAGACAGTCTGGGTTACTCCTGCTTCAGGTCAAAGCAAATCCACTCGTGGGATTGCTTTTGCTCAGGGACCTGGATATACTTGGTGGGTAATGCAGGACGACGGGGAACTCTTGATGTATACCTCAAGGGGATTTGATTTTAGGGGGAAACAGCCAATGAACTTAATTGTATGCAGTTGCCTGCTATGTAATACTTTTGTAGCCCATCAACTAGATGTCTTCAGGGCATCAGCGACTAGCCCTGACTTCCCTCCTACCATCATCCCAACAGAGGATAAACTTTGATAGAACCAGACGAGTTCCGCACTAAAGGAACGACCGGTAGCAGCAGGCAACGATCCAATACTGCACACAGCCTCTCCTGCCCTGAAAGACTCTTACAAGAGATGGAACCTGACACAATGGACGGAATTGAATCGGCAGCATTATAGGAATTGGTCCATGCACTAAAAAAATGATCTCTTTCTCTTGGTCTGTGTGTGTATGTGGGATCTGAGCATGAAGTGAATGGTATGGAATAAGGGGTGGATACTGTCCTGGGTTTAGCAGTAGCAGTCGATTTTTCTCCTTCTTGGTAGCTGGTGCAGCGCTGTGTTTTGACTTTCAGCGTGGGAACAGTGCTGATAACACCAATGTTTTGAGTTGTCACTAAGTAATGTTTACCCTGACTTGTGAGGCTCATGCTCTGCCAGGGAGGAGGGGAAGCCGGGAGGAAGCAGAGACAGGACACCTGATCCAGGCTAGCCAAAGAGGTATTCCATACCACAGCACGTCATGTCCCAGGGCGGGGTGGTAACTGGGAGTTACCCGAAAGGACACGGGGTCTTCTGGGTCAGACTCGTTTTTTGGCAGGTGGTATCGTATTCTCTTCCCTTGTTATTTTCTCTTATCATTGTTGTCATTGGTGGTAGCAGTGGTGATTTGTGTTGTACATCGGTTGCTGGACTGTTCTTGTCTCAACCCGTGGGAGTTGCATTCTTTCGATTCTCCTCCCCATCCCTCTGGCAGCGGGGAAAGGGACACAGTCCTCGACTGCTTCCAGCACAGCACCACTCACTGGGAGTGAGTGAACAAGCTGTCTGGCTGGGTTTAAACCACGAGAATGATGAATAAGAAGTTTCTTATACAATACAAAGTAGCCTCTTCCACGGTAATGACTCCCTCCAAATTCTAAACAGCCAAAGAATTTGGATAAATAACCAAACCAAAATCCAACAGCTCAAATTCTGAGGTTTGCCTATTATCAGCCTCAAGATAACATGCAAGCAGAATTAAAGAAGAGTAAAGTAATTCAAAGTGAGAGGCAAGATATCAGTCTGGTAAAAAAATAATACACTCCACTCAGAGTCCACATACGTTCCATTGATCTAGCATTTTGCTATTGGTATGTATGTGTCATTCAAATAAGACGCATTAATCACTGAAAAATACTTCCTGAAAATTAATTGTTTCTACTCACACTCTCAGATGCAGATCTTAGCAGGTGAGCTGCAACACCATGTGCAATAAGGTTTCCAAACTACTAGCAACTAGGAGCTGGTCCTGAATGCAGAACAAAAACCTGAACAGAGCCTGATGCTCTACATGTGAAAGACAATAAGCAGTAAATGGGCCTGCATACCCGGGAGACTGGAAGCATGCTGCTCTGATATTACAGAAGCAGTACCCTGGAAGAGGATCAGCATCTTCTCTGACATGTCCATACATCCAGTGAGGCCTTCAAAGCTCCCACACCTGAAACATAGAAGTAGAGCTAATCTGCCCTCAAAGCCACTTGCCTGCTTCTGAACTGTCAGTGACAGGAACGAAAACAGAAATGCAATAAGATATGCTCTTCCAGGGCCCCATTTATTAAGTGAATACAAAAATAATATAATTTAAGTGCAGAGGCACAATAATCTGCTCCATGGCTAAAAGATATCTTGGGTTAGCAGTAAACGCAGTTCACAATGCCTTGTAAACAGACCTCTTTACAAGCAAGAGGCATACTGAAACATGACACACCTTGGATTAGAAGTTACCTGTTGCAGCAATACTCCCCACTTCTCATCTTGAGATTTCAGGGCACTTCACAAAACATTTTCAGAAGAGCCCATGTGAAACAAATGAAACACAAGCAACTTGCACTGTAAAAAGTTGAGAAAGTACCACAGCATGTTCCAAGCATGATGGCTTTTACCCCTTGTCAGGTTTGGTTTGCAATGAGAAATAACAGCCAAAGCTACTGTGCATTATGGAAGTTTTAAAAATGAATACTTCTTTTTAAAATTATTTTTACAGCAACCTGTGGCACAGCTGAATAAAAAATAACATTTTTCTTAATACAGTACATGGCATTTCTCCTCAATTGCACAAGTAAATTTGGAAGCGCTTTCAGTTTGTGTTATAGGCAAACAGGAAAGAAAAATAAGTCAGGCAGGCCTTCAGTCTCCTTTCCATCTCTCTGCCCACTGTTTTATCCCCACCCTTTCACATCTGAGAGTCCACATACATTCCATTGATCAGGTAATCCACCTGCGTGTAATCCTTCTTCTTGTAGCTCTCATAGGCCTGCATAAGGAAAAGAACTATAACAGTTATGAAAAACACCATACCAACTAAAAGCACTGCAAGAAGCAAACTTTTATCCACCAAGTACTGAGTCAGGGGCTCTGCTGCAATGAGAAGATACTCATTGTCTATGTCCTGAGTTTCTGCAAGGCCCGAAACTGTTGCTTTGGGTGCACCTGCTGGAACGATGGCTGTTGAAAAAATGTGAGCTGTTGACTCTATCCCATGCCCAGGCACAGTTTCTGCTATATGGGCAGTAATTAAAACTGTGGCACTTCTTGTAGAGCCCATATGAGAAGTCGATTTACTCAAGGATGTTGTGGCTATACGTGCTTCTGAATCTAGATTTGGCAATGTAACAGGGAGTGGATTCACAGAGTGAGAACTCTCCAAGGGTGTAATTTTCATGGCATGAGTGGAAGTAGTGGCAGATGTTCCTACAGCTGGTGGGATGGAGGTGGCCAGTGTTGTGGTCAGTGTCTTCAGGCCAGCTTCAGTAGTGGTGGGGCTACTAGAGCAGGGAGTGCTGGTGGTGGTGATGGCTGGATTAAACTGCTCTGTCTGACTCACTGGAGTACCTGAAGTGACAGTGAGAAGAGCAGAAGTGGGGGACAACCCTGAGACAGAGCTACTATTTCCTGATTTTTCAGTGGTGGCCACACGCTTGGTGACATGGCTGGATGTGGAAGCAGAGATGTTACCAGACGTGGGAAAAGAGGGAATGGATGACATAGCTGTAGAAAGATGACCAGAAACTTCACGGGCATTTGAGGCTTCAGCAGTTGTTTCATAAGCTGAAGTGAGGACAGTTGCATTTATAACATCTTTTGTTATGTCTGTGACAGCAGTGGTGGTTGCTATGGTGGTGGTAGCATTGCTTGCAATTGTTTCTCTTGCAGTTGTTGTTACGGCTGTGGCAGCAGTGTTAGTATTGCTTGCAATTGTTTCTGTTGCATTTGTTGTTACATTTCCACTGTCAGCCCCAAGAAAATCCCTCAGATGAATCTTGTGAGTTTGAACAGGTAAGGACAGGTTTTCCACATTGTTTTGGTCAACTTGTGCATTCAGCATCCTCCTCTTTTTCTGTGGATAGCTTTGGTGGTGAAACAGGATTCCTTCAAAAAGACAAAAACAATGAGTGTCGTAAGACTAAAACTCTCAAGATCAAATCTGACTTCAAACCCCAACATGCAAACCAGAACACATTCTGCAGCACATGTAGTACAACTGAAATAAATCAGTCCTAAAGTCAGCAATTTTTTTTTTTTTTTGGGGGGGGGGGGAAAGGGCAAGATGTTGTTTGTCATTTGTATTTGCCTCAGACCACTGGCATTTGCCCAACCAAGGAATTATCTCCACAAAAGGGGAGTAAGGAAGTGCAGAGTTGCAATGTAGAAGCACATTATCAACAGGAGTAGCGTTACAAGTGCCAGCTCCTGAGAAGAAGCTCTCACACTTTCAAAGTTACACAGCATCAACAAAGCCTTCATGCTTAGATTCATAATTTCCATCTCTCAAAACTGAGTGGAAATTTCCGCTTACACTTTCATACTTCAGAAGAATCTCCTTCACAATTAGTGACCTAGATTTATAGAGACCTAAATCCCATCAAAGACCTTTGCTTATCAAAGGTCTGTAGCTATACTGCAAAGAAAACTTTGCCAAGCCAAAAGAACCATTGACAAACTTCTTTTTTCTAAAAAAAAAAAAAAAAAACCAAACCCAAACCAAAAAAAAAACCACAACAACAAAACCAACCAACCAACCAAAAATCAACAAAAAACTTGGGTACAGCAAACTCTTGAAACATACTGTAGAAAATTGATTCCCCAGTTTCCAACAAGCTCCATTTTGTTGTTGTGTCACTTAATTAAAATTGAAGACCCTGGCACTGTAAAGTCACCATGAGCAATTGCTACTAAGGCTGCTCCCATTATAGAAACAGCCTGCTGCCTCTGGCGCAAAATCCTGCAATCTCTGGAAAAGCAATGCCAAAGCATTTTTCCTTTCTCTTAAAAAAATGTAAATACATCTGTTATGCCTTTATGTTCCAAAGGAGGGTGCGTGGAGTGCAAACAGCTTGAATGAATGATGTGCTCAATATGGTGACAAACTGTTACTCAAAGACAGATCATGTACCTGTAAGTGCCAGAGTCCTCACAAGGCTGAAGAAACAGTTTTTCCAGTGGACTAAGTTCACCTACAGAATCGTCCTGCAAGGCATCTCGCAACCCATTTCTCTCTGCGAAAAGCCAGTCAATGTGTAAACACAGGCATTTAAAGCAAAAGGACAAGGATCCTGGATTTAGCAGGAGCCTGAACCATGGAATTACCTCCAAGCAGATCTTTGATGTCTCGTTCCCCAGCATTGTGGCACACACTCAGCTGGTGACAGCGGAAGAGGATGCAATAATTTTGGTAGGGCACAAACCAATTACAGTGATGGTTACCTGAAAACAACAGAGAAAATAAAGTCATGTTATCACAGAATGGTTTGGGTTGGAAAGGACCTTAAGATCGAGTTCCAACCCCTCTGCCATGGGCAGGGACACCTCCCACTAGATCAGGTTGTCCAAGGCTCTGTCCAACCTGGCCTTGAACACTGCCAGTTAAAGAATCTAACCAGTTGGGTCACTACACACTGTATACTGAATGCACTGCTTCAGGTCTGTAATTAAAGAATTAAAAACAAAACTAAACCCCAACCACAATAGCTGGAAGGTCAGGCCTTAAGGGATCCTAACAGCCTTAGTGAAAACAACTGGAAGATTAGTTCAATCAATATAGCTGCTGCAGCCTACCTACCTGCTTGTCTTTTGGTATCAACATCTCCTAACAACAGCAATTTACTCACCCAGACAATGACAAAGAGAGTGCTGTACAGTTTGGACCCATCTAAATGCTAGCATTAATCCACATGTCTGAATAGGGGGGTAGGGTGAGGGGAAGTGAGCTGTAACTGAGAAGCCACTCATCACCCATGGGAGAGGGCTCTCATCTCAGTGCTTGGAGTTCCACAGAAATTTACTCTTCATTTGCTGAACCAATTACATTTCAAGAAATTAAAACCCACTCCTCAGAAATGAAAGCACATTTGGATGTGCCCCAATTCCAAATCCCACCTCCTGTCCCTCACCTGACAAGCCACACTAGTGGAGAAATGCAGGCCATCTACTACTGTAAATCATGCCATTTCCCATTTCTTGGGAAGGGGAAAACAAAAAGCCACCAGCCTCTCTTGCACTGGCTACTTGTCTAAGTCAGTCAGTTCAGAAAGATCAAGAGACAAATGTGGTCAGCATCATTAAAACACCCTGGTTTCTGATGCCTTCAGGATGGTATCCAGCTGCTCATGACTTCCCTGTTGCTCCCCAGGAGAACCAGAGACCTCTACTGAGCTGTACTGATTAATACTCTCTCATGCAACTCCAGACTGAAGCTCCAGCCGACATGTACACTGCAAGACACATGCCACCCAGTGGCTCCTTTTTGCTTACTTCTAATTAGGAGACAGAAGGAAAAAAAAAAAAAAGAATAAAAATGTGGAAGGACAACAAATGTTCTTCAGAGCTATTCTGAAAGGAAACTATGTAGGCAGATGCCAAGGTTTTCCCTAAAACTGGTTTACTTCATGCTTAAGCCTGCTGCTACTGGAAAGAAACTGCAGATACACATAGGCAAACAGAAGCCAGGTAAGCAGCTGCACTGTGGAATTAGTGAGCAGGAATATTTGCTCTTGCAGCCATGTCATATTTTTCCTTTATTTTTCCCAGAGTATGCAGGATAGCCCAAAAGTATGTTCTCAGAGCTAGATTGCTCAGATGACCAGGATTTTCCCCTTCAGCTCTGGACTGGCTGCCATAGAAGAAACTTGAGAGAGCTCTGAATATGGCTGAGGATGCAAATGCAAGAGCATGGTCTTACCTTCCAACACAAGTTCACCACATTCATGAAGCACCTGGGAATCCTGGATTGCCAGATCTTTGCTAAGATGCTTGCCCTAGCAGTATCTGGAGACTTGAACCCATTGCATTAGACAACAAATGGAGGTTAAATCTACTACCCATGTTGTCAGCCCTAGGGAGTTTTGCTGCTTTTATTAGCATGCAATTGAAGTGTCAAACTGTTTCATGATACTGATACAATCACAGAATGGTTAGGGTTCTGTTTTGTGATATGTTAGTTTGCTAACTATGTACCCTGGCTGATGCTGTGGGTGCTTGAAGGCAATGCTGGAATAGCTAGACCAGCAAACATTCCCTTTTCTGCAGAGCATATCTGAGACGTGAATATACTAGCAAAAGTTCTTCTTGTGACAGTTACACTACTCCAAGTTAGTGATGTGATTTGTACCCTTGCTGTCATAACATCTGCAGAATAGAGCCTAACCAGCCAGGAATGTTATTTTTCCACTTCTCCAAGCAACGTAGCTGTGAGACGCCTCCCCATGCAACCTTGGCCTGTAAGTTAACACTACACTACCTTAAAAAATAACAACCACTGCTCCTTTACTGACAGTTACATAGGTATAACTATTCTGACACCTAAGCCTCAGGCCTCACATTTGTAATGAAAGAAAGCACAAAAATAAATAGGGGAAGGTGGGAATGGAGAACAAGAGCAGTAATGCTGATCTTAAAACCTGAAGTTGTTTTTTGGTTTGTTTTTTTTTTTCTTAAAGACATTTCAGGTCCTTCTTTCTATGCACATGGCTAATACACTGATATGAAGAGCTTGCATATTTTCCATTTCCCTTGACACCAGGCAGTGCAGCAGATGGGCCATCAAGTAACAACTAGCAATAAACTGCTTCAGTGGGTTTAATACAGAACATAAAACCTTGGTTTAGTTTTGTGTCCATCCTGAGGGTGGAAAGGGTCACCTAATTCCAGAGGGTCCACCCCTTCTGCCCAATAAAGGCAACACTCAACTGGACTTGCTCTGTACAAAACAGAGCAGGAGAGAACAAGGTGAAGGGCATAAAAAAAAACGTGGTTGAAGTCAGTCACAGGATGAAGCATGCACTCAGATCATCTCCCAGCCCTGACCATGGACTAAATTCCTCACATCCCCAGGATGAGGCAGCTGATAGCAACTTTTCTACCCTTATCAAAATATCAGGAAGTTAAAATTACATGGGCAGTGTTTAGAGATTCTCAGGTGGAACAGACAAACATGCAGTGCTACATACCCTAAGTGTCAGCAAAGTCGGTGTGAATGTGTCATCTTTCTATGGTTTACCACCTTAAAAAGCAGGAGTTTTCACAGCTCTGGTGCCTGGGAGACAAACCCACTCATCTTTTACCTCCTAAATAAAACAGTTTACAAAGGTGCTTTCTTTCCACCACGAAGGGAAGTCTCATGTTTAAAATAAAGGTTTGAAACCACTGGGCTTTAGAAAAAGGCATCTTTATGATATTCCTATCAATCCGATTGTCAGACATTCATCCACCTGAATCAAGGTCTCATCTTCACCACATTATCACCAATTGTTTGTAGGTGCCACAAGCTTTCAAGTGTGGCTAGATAAGATCAGGGCCTTCATAAGGACAATTCTGAAAAACTCATTTAGAAGTTTAATGCTTTTTAAAGACACCAGAAGAAGAAAGCAGAAGGCTCTCATTCTGCAAAACTTGTTTAACCCTTCATTGCAGGATACGATTGGTTTCTTCTGAGGTAGAAAAACCACACATAAATACCAGTGAGCACAGACTACTCATCCCAGTGCAGCCATCTACAAGAGCACTGTTCACTTGCAAACATCTGGCAGCATGGAAAAATCATTTTCAAGTCAAGTGACCTAACACTGTTTGCAAGCTGCCAGTGCTCACCAAGAACACATGCATGCTGTTTCTTACAGAAGGTAGAAGGGCCCTGGGAAATGGTTGTTCTGGATTCAGTTTAATCAGTTATTTAGCACCACTGGACTGCACAGAGCCGCCGTAACTGTAAATGCCTGTAAACAACTGAAATTAAGAATGACAGTTGTCAGGGAAGCAGAGGAGACCTTTAAGGAACAGAAAACACAGCTGAAATTTCAGCTAAGGGACAAGACCTTCACCTGAAGCACCCAGGCTTTGACAAGCCTGCCTGCACTCCTTTTCAGTTGTAAGCATGTTTATTCGCACTACATGGACTCCTCTCCCTTTCAGGACAGAAAACCTGTGCTCGCATATACAGAAAGAGATCAGCAGGAAGAATACAACGGCAGTCCACATCTTCAGGGTTGGCCTTTGTACTGGGTTCAGCAGTAGCAGTCATGTTTTGTTTTTTTTTTTCCTTTGTGCTAGCTGGTGCAGTGCTGTGTTTTGACTTCCAGCCTGAGAACAGTGTTGGTGAAGTCAATGTTTTCAGTTGTTGCTAAGTGATGTTTACCCTGACCAAGGACTTTGTGAGGCTCATGCTCTGCCAGGGAGGAGGGGAAGCCGGGAGGAAGCAGAGATGGGGCGCCTGACTCGGGCTAGCCAGGGAGGTATTCCATACCACAGCACGTCATGGCCGGGGTGGGGGGTGACTGGGAGTTACCCGGAAGGACACGGGCTTCCGGGTGGAACTCATCTTCCCTGCCGGTGGTATCGTATTCTCTTCCCTTGTTATTTTCCCTTATCATTGTTGTAGTTGATAGTAGCGGTGGTGATTTGTGTACATTGGTTGCTGGACTGTTCTTGTCTCAACCCGTGGGAGTTGCACTCTTTCGATCCTCCTCCCCGTTCCTCCGGGAGTGGGGGAGAACCCCGGTGGGGGGGGGGACACGGACCTCGATTGTTGTCAGCTCGGCACCACTCACTGGGAGTGAGTGAACAAGTTACCTGACTGGGTTTAAACCACGACAGCCTTGCAGAGAGGCTTCTTTTCCCAGGAGCAGCTCTTTCTTATCTCGCTTTCAATCCACTGCAGTATTCCTATTAAAAAGAAGAAAACAAATCAATTTATATCAAGCAATTTTTATATTAAATACACTCCTATCAGCAGGAATGGGAAAAAAATATATACAAAATGAAAGCAAGTATCATTACACACAACATACAGGCAAGGATGCAGAAGCAGGAAGAAAAAACCATTCCCGAATTCACAGACAGGCACTTTCTTCAAAAAGGCTACTTTGGTCTTCTTCCCTCAAGCCCCAACAGAGAACAGTTCAAGTCAAAAGCCATGTATAAATGGCAAAAATCAAACCCCACAGGTGTAGGGCAGCACAGAGATGATGCTTTTTGACACGTTCTGGGACCCATAATATTGTTCCCAGGCTCAGCAGAAGGGTTTGCACCAGCTAAAGCACACTGTTAGTATGGGAACTATAGTCGTGGCTCTACCCTTACACTAAGTCAGTTGAAATCAAGCATCAACCTTAGTTGATTCCCGCTCATTGCAAAAAAAAAAAAAAAAACCTAAAAGAAACTTTGACTGAAAACAAGCAAAAGCCAATATTTCAGGTCTTCCGAAACATTACACACACATGATCTGTTGCTGAGGAAGATTCACACCCACAGTAAGGCTTCCCCACATAAAACAATGAATAGGCTATGTCTTTTCTTCGTTACCAATGCACACATGAAACACTGTCCCTGTGGATGGGCCCTCACCCTTCAAGTCGCTGGAGCAGCTTCCATTGACTTCAGAGCCCATCATCAGCCTCTACCTGAATTTACCCTGTTTCCAAGACTTATAAAACTGTATATGAGTTCAGCCTGAACAAGACCAACTGTAAGTCTCTTCCTTAAGCAGTTTTAAGGTGAACTTTCCTCCTCATCACTGTAGCAAGCTTTGGTCTTCATCCTGCAGTTCTGAGGAGAAATCTCATAGCCTTCAAAGAGAAGATTGCTGAGATTCAACTCCCCGTGACATCTGAGAGATGTATGTGATGACTGCAGTTGAAGATGCAAAGACAGTTCACAACACAGAACGAACAGCATGTGTGAACGATATAAATAGCATAGTGAAAAAAATCCAACAGTCATCAGTAAGACCCTGATCTAGCCATCCATGCAAGAAGTTTCACCCTGAGCTCTCAACTCCAGTCCCAATCATGCCTGTGAATTTAAGAATCTGAGTAAGAGCCTTTTTTTTATCTCCAAGAAAGCCCAAGATAATGCTTACTAGCCTTGACTCCCATATTACAACATTCGGATGCTTCGTACCATGAAACTTCTGTTTTGAAATTTTCCTCTACTCTACATCCTAAAGCCCCAAACAGGGTAACAGAGTTTTAGCTTCAAAACCACCCTGCCTGAAAAAGGGTGAAATATAAACAGCAACCCCAAGCTTTGCAGAAGACACAACGTGCAGGTCCACCTTAGACTACCAAGGAGTCAAAGATGGGGACAAAACTTCATACTAAAATGCAGTGCCTCAAATTCAGCATCCCTATTTGCCCTACAAATTCCTAAAGGAACTTAAAGCCTCCTGCCTGCCTTTTTATTTAGGCTAGTAAAAGGAGTTACTTTGGCTGTTGGAAATAGATGGAATATTTGTACATCTGCTTCCCCAGAGAGCCGGGGAGCCTGAAAGGACGAGACTGTAAGGTACCTGGGTACTTGCACCGCTGACCTTAGCTTATGCAGTCCTCTGTGGCTTTCTCCCTGCAATAAACGTGCACAGCATCATGCTCGTTTGTGTGAGCAGCTTTCTCTCTGCAACCAAAAGTTCACGTCTGCGTCATCCCACCTTGCAGCTGAAAACATTTCTAAGTCTGATCTGACAATGTAAGGCTTGTAAGGGAAAGGCAGCTCACCAGCCCCATCTAGTCCTGCGTACCAGACTGTGCCTGGTGTCCAGCCAGCACAAGCTTTGCTGAGGGCTCTCTCCCACTTCACACTGTGCACACACAGCTCAGACTGACTTTGCTCATTCCCTCTCATCACTTGCTCTTCCAAATGCACCTTAGAGAGGAGATAACCTGTGTAATACATAACCGCAGCCCCCGCAGCACAGTACCCAAGAATGAGCTACACAGGAAATCAACCCCATGTTTTCAGCATCATGCTGGTAATATGAATTTGTATTATTCAGGCAAGGTAACTTCAACACTTTTCCCACTGTTCTGAATTACAAGGCACTTCCACAAGTTTACCTTAGCCTTCAGCACACTCTTGCTGTCACTGTTAGCATAAACTGTAGCTTAATCATTGAAAACTCCTGTTGACAAGACTGTGAGCAGGAGGGAAAGCAAGAGAAGATGTGAAATACTCTGCCCACAAGAGATTTTCTTAGAGCAGACAGATCCTTAGTGATCCCATTTGAAGGTGAGATGGGATCTACAGACAGCCTGAACTGCGTTCCTGGGTGACCTGGGAGTACACCAAGTTTGGGACCACTGCTGAAAGTAGATTTTCTGCATGATCTTTGTGACCAGAGAAGCATCATACATGAACACCATTTTTGCAAGCCCTATTGAAGTGCAACTGCTGGGTCTTTGAACTGCATCTGCAGGTAAAATCAGAATAAATCAGGCATATGGACACGAATCCTGTCCTAAATAACCCAGAAGAGGAACAGATTGACTGTGTTTTGAGAAAAGAGAAGGCTAATTAGAGCAAAGGGTGTTTGGAAATTTAGCTTAAAAGGGAAAAATAAATTGTCCTGCACATAGTTGGTCTTCTGCCAGTTTGTGCACTGTGATATTTTCTCTCTCATTGCAAAAGCACAGATCCGTGTTTCATTAATAAATGAACTTTATTCTCAAGAAGAGTCCTGTTGTGCGGGAAGGTGTTTAAATGATTTTTGGTTTAGACATGTGTCCTGGGTTCAGCAGTAGCAGTCATGTTTTTCCTTGGTGGTAGCTGGTGCAGCGCTGTGTTTTGACTTCCAGCCTGAGAACAGTGTTGGTGAAGCCGATGTTTTCAGTTGTTGCTAAGTGATGTTTACCCTGACCAAGGACTTTGTGAGGCTCATGCTCTGCCAGGGAGGAGGGGAAGCTGTGAGGAAGCAGAGATGGGGCGCCTGACCCGGGCTAGCCAGGGAGGTATTCCATACCACAGCACATCATGGCCGGGGTGGGGGGTGACTGGGAGTTACCCGGAAGGACACGGGCTTCCGGGTGGAACTCGTCTTCCCTGCCGGTGGTATCGTATTCTCTTCCCTTGTTATTTTCCCTTATCATTGTTGTAGTTGATAGTAGCGGTGGTGATTTGTGTTGTACATTGGTTGCTGGACTGTTCTTGTCTCAACCCGTGGGAGTTGCACTCTTTCGATCCTCCTCCCTGTTCCTCCGGGGGGAGGGACGGACCTCGGTTGTTGTCAGCTCGGCACCACTCACTGGGAGTGAGTGAACAAGTTACCTGACTGGGTTTAAACCACGACAACATGGTTACATGCATTACAGTCAGAGACCCTAGTGCAAACAGGATCCTAAGAAGGAGAAAATTGACTGCTACTGCTGAACCCAGGACGCCGCCACAGGTATAACCTGCTGCTGCGCTGGGGAGAACGTCAAGGGGAGAACGCTGCCACTCCTCTGAGAGGCCTGCGGCACAGTTTTCCTTGTGCTTTCTGTGTCCTCTTTCTGTCTCTCCCCTCTTTTTCCCTCAGGTACAAGTTTGTCATCTGCTGTCAGCTTTGCACCCTGCAAACACAGCTCTGTGCACGAAGACCACTTTCAGTGGCCGTAGGTCAGCATTCTTGTGAGGCGATCTTGCAGGTCCATGAACTGCCTCATTGCCTCAGCTTGGGCATCCGGATCCTGTGCCAGATGCTGGAAGAGGTTGAATGGCTCGGCTCTTTGCAAGGCTGGGGGCAAGATGATCTCCTCAGGAATCTTCTCATTCCCAAAGAAGAAGTGGTCAAGGCGTTTCTCCTCCAAGCAGTGGCACAGGTACCGCATGATGTCATCCAGCCTTAGCAGGAAACGTGTCTTGTGCCAGCCTGACAGGGGTGTGGTGTTCAGGAGGTGCATCACCACTGTCTTCAAGGTACAGCTGGAAAAGCCTGTGCCCACCAGAGTGCGGGCGCAGAGCTGCAGGCATCTGAGGTGGAAGCTGCCATCTGGGGCCCGCCTGGTCGTCAGCTCAAAGAACTTTGCCTCTGCCACAGCACAGCTCAATGTCCAGGTTGTGCTTGGGGTGAAGATAGCCTCACTAGCCTGGCTGCTCAGGAAGATGTCCGAGTCGCCTTGCTGCACGCCCAACATAATTTCAATGATGGCTTCCTTCTCTGCTCTTGCTATCTTGAATTTGCAGGAGCGGCTGTAGGGCAGCATAGTTAAAAGCCACTGGTGTGAATGAGGCAGAAGCACCCAGCATGCTTTCACCAGCTCATGAAGCCTGCAAGCTGTTTTCTCCACATCTAGGTAGGAGCCGGTGCAGAGGGTCTGTAGGAGGCTGCGGCCCTGATACATTCTCAGCTCCTCATTGTCGTGGTGGAGGAAGCACAGCATGCCCCCCTCCAGCTGCTCTGCCAGGCATGTACACTGCAGCTCCACGCGGATGCGGAAGTTCCTCTCTGGCACCTGCCCCGGACTGCAGAGCTCCGGGAGAAAGGCGTGGCCAGACGGGGGGCCCAGGGGCACAAGCACTTGATAGACGATGTTTTCTTCATCGGGACTCCAGCCTTCATGTGCGCTGCCTATGCCAAAGCATGGTTCCAGCACTGGGAAGGAGCTGTCTGACAAGACTTGTCTGGCAGCAAGGATAAAAGCATTCACAAGGCTCCTCACAGATTCAGACACTGTGAACAGGTTCTGATTAGGCCATTGTATGTGCTCCTCAAAATGCCTTGTCAGGTCCTTTGTGTATTCACTTTCTTCCTCTTCATTCTGCTCTTCCCGCTCTTCCTCTTCTCTACTGCTGCTGCTGGAGCTGTCCTCTTCACTGCTGCTGCCCTCCTCATGGCTCCTCCTGAGGCACCAGCAGAGCCAAAGAATCAGGAGGAGCAGCATGCCAGCAATC
Organism: Pezoporus flaviventris; assembly: GCF_033815535.1. Lineage (NCBI taxonomy): Eukaryota > Metazoa > Chordata > Aves > Psittaciformes > Psittacidae > Pezoporus > Pezoporus flaviventris. The sequence goes on from NW_026892920.1 coordinate 42,044, forward strand.
GCCCAGAATTGCCAGTGCTGCAAGGCAGCAAAGAGCAGGCCTCTCCAGGCCACGGGAGTTTGCTCCTTGCTCCTCTGCTCCTGGCTCTTCTGCTCCAGCTCCTGCAGCAGCCGAGTCGTGTCCCGGCTCAGCTGCTTGGTACGGTGCTCCATGCGGCCACGTGTGGCTTCATCCATCTCATCACTGACGACATGCACATTCAGGATGAGCTGTTGCAGAACCCAGAGTGAGCGGTTTGTGACAGCCATGGCCTGCAGAAGAGAGAAAGAATTCAGTGTGGCTGGGAGGGAGGGAAGGAGGAAGGGAGCTGGTGGCGGGGGGAGTGGATGCAGGAGCCGCAGGGAGCTGGGGACAGGCAGGAGAGGGAACGAGGCAGCTGGGAGGCAGCAAGGGCTGCACCCAGGCCCGGTGCCAGCAGCAGCGTGCCCTGCCCAAGGCGCTCGCAGCCAGGGCCTCGATGCAGGGTGAGCACCCACCCCCGGGGGCCCAGGTTTCTGCCCCGGCCCTTGTCCAGCCCAACCTCCCCTCTGCGTGCGCACTCACTGCTGTCCCAGGCTGTACTGGGCCAGTGCTGCCTGCTGGCACCCTCATATCCATCCCCCCCTGTGACTCGTCCCCTGTGATGTCACAGGCACTGGGGGTGCACCGCAGTCCCGCCCACACAACCACGGGCCAGCTGCTTCCCACGCCACTGCCAGAAACGCAGTCCTGGGCCTTGAGAAACAAATCTTGTGTTGACATGGCACCCCAGAGAGACCTGAGTCAGACAATGAGACTCATTTCCAGAACAAACTTATAAACACTTGGGCCAAAGAGCATGGCATTGAGTGGGTATATCACATCCCCTACCATGCAGCAGCCTCTGGGAAAATCAAACGGTACAATGGGCTGCTACACTGAGAGCAATGGGTGGGTGAACTTTCAAACACTGGGATGCACATTTACCAAAAGCCACCTGGTTGGTCAACACCAGAGGATCTGCCAACAGGGCTGGCCCGGCCCAGTCGGAACTTTCACATACTGTAGAAGGGGATAAAGTTCCTGTGGTGCACATGAGGAATTTGCTGGGAAAGACAGTCTGGGTTACTCGTGCTTCATGTAAAGGCAAACCCACTCGTGGCATTGCTTTTGCTCAGGGACCCGGATATACTTGGTGAGTAATGCGGGAAGACGGGGAAGTCCAGTGTGTACCTCAAGGGGATTTGATTGTGGGGGAAAACAGCCAATGAACTTAATTGTATGCTGTTGCCTGCTATGTAGCACTTTTATAGCCCGCCAGCTAGTCTTCAGGTCACCAGTGTCTGGCGCTGACTTCCCTCCAATCACCATCCCAACAAAGAATGAACTTTGAAAAAACAGACCAGCTCAGCAGTGACCGGATGAGTTCCGCTGTGTCTTCAGCAGGCAACAATCCAACACTGCACTGTCCTGGGTTCAGCAGTAGCAGTCATTTTTCTCTTACTTAGTAACTGGTGCAGTGCTGTGTTTTTGACTTTCAGCCTGGGAACAACGCTGATAACACCGATGTTTTTAGTGCTTGTTCGGTAATGTTTACTCTGACCAGCGACTCTCTGATTCTCATGCTCTGCCACGGAGGATGGGAAGCCGGGAGGAAGCAGAGACAGGACACCTGACCCAGACTAGCCAAAGGGGTATTCCATACCACAGCATGTCATGCCTGCTATATGAACTGGGGGCAGTTATCCAGAAGGGCCAGATCACTGCTCGGGACAGGCTGGGTATCGGTCGGCACGTGGTGAGCAGTTGTATTCTCTTCCCTTGTTATTTCCCTTATCATTGTTATTGGTGGTAGCAGTAGTGGTTTTGTGTTACACCTTAGTTACTGGGCTGTTCTTCTCTCAACCCGTGGGAGTCACATTCTTTCGATTCTCCTGCCCATCCCTCTGGGAGCTGGGGGAGGAAGGTGGGGGAGCGAGTGAACGGCTGCATGGTTTCTGGGTTGCCGCCTGGGCCTAAATCACAACAGTTTATTGTGGTGCCCAGCGTGGGGCACAAAAGGTTGAGATAACAACAGATCTGACCAGAGTGCGTCTAATCGTATTGGTGACAAGCATTCATTGTTTTGGATTAATAGTCACTCGTCACAATGCTGATTTATCGGCTCTCAAAGTTGTTGCTCTTGATCTCACAGTTTCAGCATGTCGTACCTTGCTTACAGCTGGCATTTGCTGTCTTACTGTTTATCGGTTGGGGGCCTTGGGCTAAGGTTCTTGTCTCATTGTACTTTATAGTAATGACTTGTAATACAACACAATCATTGATCATGAAACTGATCTGGCTTGCCTTCTCAGTGTGGTCACCACCTCTATACTTTGGGAGGTATATAATAAAAGCGCTTAGCAATTACGCATCTTTTTTCTCCTTCTCGGGTGGTCAACCTGTGAAGGAGACATTCCCTTACCTTCCCAGCTCCCCCACCAGACCGTTTCCAGCATCATTTGAGGGTTCTGAAGGTGTTGAATGGTCTTTGAGTACCCCTGAGACCTGCCTGCTGATTGTGACGGGCATCACCGTGTTGGCACACATACAGAGTGTGTTTTACCGATGACCATTTCATCTGATCTCGAAAGTTAAGCAGAGTTGGGTTTGGGCCTTGTCTAGGGTTAGACCATGATATAGGAGGACCAAGAGATTTTCCCCGAGGCTGGACAGTCATGAGTCGCAGGGTGTGTGGGACAGTATGGGCAAGTATCTAGGCCAGTGGGCCCCTCCAGTTCCTCTCTGGAGGAACAGGTGAGTGAATTTAAAGAGGAGAGCAAAGGTCAAGGATGATCATCCCATGAAAGCTGCGGCTTCAGTCTCTGGTGAGCAGATTCCCAGATGGAGCGGAAGAGCCGATTTTACTTCAGCTCCTGTGATGAAGACTAATCCCTCTCAACAAGACGTAAGTGACCAACGTGATGACCATTAGAGGGGCCCTGCCTCCAGCCAGGTGGAGGTAGGGGATAATCGGATTTACTGGACTGTGTGGATCAAATGGCCTGGCACATCAGTCCCACAGAAGTATAAGGCACTAGTAGATACCGGTGCACAGTGTACCCTGATGCTATCAAGCTGTCAAGGGGTGGAATCCATTTCTATTTCTGGAGTGACAGGAGTCACCATGCCACTTGTAACTGTCCAATCTCTGGGCAACTCTCTGGGTGTATTCTTAAATAGTTGTTTAACCTTAAACAAAACCTGAGCTGTATGCAGCAACATGCTGGCTCCTAGCAAAAGGACCAGGTTGCTTTCAAGGGTGCTCAAGGGCTATTCAAAATTATTAAAAATTATCAAACACTACTGTATTCAGCTTAGAGGAGAATGAAGCTGTTGCAAGGAAGGAGGAAAGGAAAGAAGGAAGAAAGCTGAAGGAAGCTGTCTTCCACGTAGATTGGCACTCAGAGGAGAAAAGTCAAAGGCGTAATTATTAATAGTTCCCAATAGATGACTTCCAAAGTACAGAAATTATGACAATGCTGAGTACACATACCAGATTAGTTTCACAAGCGGTGTTTCTATCATATCATAAACCAGTATGACAAAGTACAACAAAATTATAATCTTAGCCCAAGCCCCAAGGATAATCAACATAATCAGAGGGAACACATACTGCAAGTAAGGTATCATATAACACAACCCTACAAACAAGCACAACAACTCTGACAGCAAATAAATCAAAATCATGGCCAGGGACTATTAAACCATTATGGTGAATGCTCACAACAAATTTGTTTTAACATGGTCTAGTCAGATCTGTCGTTATCTCAACCCTTCCAGGCACATGCTGGGTACCAAGAAGGGGCTATCAAAAACACAGCATTGTACCAGCTGCTAGGAAGAAAATAAACTCTATCTCACATGAAACCAGAACATGCTGACAACCAAGTCACCTCACTTCCAAAGCTATCTCTTTCATTTCCTCAACTCCATACTTGCTCAGATTTTGTCCTCTTGAACTTAAAGGTAATCTTATGTTGTAAGATTCCCTTCTGCCCATTTCTTTCAAGCAACCCCGTGCTTCTGCTGCTGCTTGTGCTATTTGCAGCTATTTTCATAGCACTTTCAGCTTGATGATTGTCCTGGGTTTAGCAAGTAGCAGTCAGTTTTTCGCTGGTGCAGCGCTGTGTTTTGACTTTCAGTGTGGGAACAGTGCTGATAGCACCGATGTTTTCCGTTGTCACTAAGTAATGTTTACTCTGACCAAGGACTTTGTGAGGCTCATGCTCTGCCAGGGAGGAGGGGAAGCCGGGAGGAAGCAGAGACAGGACACCTGACCCAGGCTAGCCAAAGAGGTATTCCATACCACAGCACGTCATGCCCGGGGGTGTAAGCGGCGAGGAGAAGCAGACAGGCCAACCCAATATGGGTGATAAGCAAACTTCTACTTTATTTGTGACGCAGTTCACATATATATAGGAGTGGTATTCAGCCACTCCTCCTAGGCACACCAGTATTGGTTAGCCCCACACAGCTTCCTCCACATTCTCCTCCCATGTCCGGTTTCCGGTTACCTGTGGGGGCCCCCCCCCCCGCCTTGCTCGCACAGTCCTCCAGGGCTCCATGGCCCTGCTCTTAGAGTCATTCTGCAACAATTCCCCCCTTTTTCTTTGTGCGAGCATGGCATTGTGGGTTATTCTGTTCACCTGTTTTATCACACAACTATAAGCAAGTCTAATAGCTACAATGATTAACCTAACAATGATACATAAGTGCAGTACTTCAAACAGCAGTGTTTAACTCAACCTGTAATGCCCCGTGAAGACAACCATCTAGTTATTCCTAGGATATTGCTCATTTACTATTGCTGGGTAAGCTGAGCCAGGGTTTTCAGCTGTGCATGTATCGAATTAAAATGACCAGAAAGATTTATACAACACATTCCATCAAACTCTTCACAGCCATGTCCCTGTTCCAACAACAAAAGGTTCTGCAGTGTTGCATGTCTTAGAGAGTCAACATTTAAACAACAAATCAGAAATTGCCTTCGATGTAGTATTTGTCTGCTTAGCAACTCAGTCTGCTTAGTTGAGCCAAGGCCCCGGCTGAAGCACTTACAGTGATTTGGCATATTATGATTGGATACATGTTTTGGAAGACCCTTAATGACTAACATATAATTGGTTAAACACAGGTGTGAGAACTCAACCTTGAAAGCTTGCCAACAGTCCACAGTTCTCATTAACTTGGTGAATTCCAGCCTCTTATCTTGCTTGCTTAAGCTTCTTCGGGCCTCTCATGGCCTTGCTGTACCTTTCAGGACTATTCAAAGTTTATGTACCAATTATGCATTCTCCCATGAGAACACTGTCTCCACATCTCCCCCCTTTTGTTTTCTCCAGTAACAAGTTGCTACTACAGCAAGGCACACACAAATTTACATTAGCAGAGTAACTATTACAGGGTGCAGCAGCATGTTGAAGATGCTGATGGCAGTGAGGGACTAGCCAAAGAAATTTCTTACCAGTGGAATTCTCCCACCCTCTTAATTTGTTCTATCACCTGCTTTATAAGACTACCATTGTATTAAAATCTTTCTAGCTTTTGCCTTAGCATTTTCTAGCAGCTACTGCAAATTTCCACACTCTAACATCTCTTTTACAAGTGACAAATCTATACAATGCAAGGTGCAGTTTCTTATTAGCAACTAGCTAGTAAATACAGGTGGTTTTATACACAAAATCACAACCTCTAATAATAGCTACTTTACAAGCACACATATTCAGGATGTTACTTTTCAGTTGTCCCCAAGTGATGTTTTGCAGTTAATCGTTCTTTCTCTTCCTCTATCTCATTCTGCTTGGGGTATTCACGGTCAGCTCCTTTAGCTGAGGCATCAGGTTTTTCCATTTGTCTGTCCAGCTCATGGCAGGGCTTGACAAACTTTGCAGGCAGTCGCCATGGACCTGTAGGCAGGAGGACACAAATATACCCCCTCCCACAGGTTATCAGTTCTTCAGTTCTTGAGAAGTAGACAGGTTAAATGCAGCATCATTACTCTCTCTCTCTCTCCCCCCCCCCCCCCCCTTTTTTATTTGCAAAAGCCATCCTGCTGGGCAGCAACAATAGCGGCCTGCCTGCTTCAGCAGCAACCATAAATACCCTCCGGCAACCACACCTTTATGTTAACCCTTTCATGCCCGAACTGTTAAACAGCTACCCGTTGAAAGCTTTTACATGAACCCAACAACAAGAAAAATACACAGAACACCGTCTGCCCTCAGCACACACATACAAACACACGCGTCTGGGATCCCACAAGCACACCACACAATATTTGAAGCACAAAATCCAGACAATCATTACTCCCACTACAGTTCCACGTACAGAACATGGCACAAGGACCCTGTGGAGACTAACAGCAAACCAGCTCCGAGAGGCATCATTGCAGTGCGAGGTGGCAGGCTCAACCTTAGCGGGTGTCCCCACAGAGGCTCTGCCTCCCCCACATCGTATGAGGCTTGGGCTTTTATACTGACCAAAATGCACACTCATTCCGACAGAGGTGGCCAGCCTGTGCTGGAAGAAGTGGCCAGCAGTATCTACAGAGGTCTCCAAGGGTTGATAGAAACCTGGACATACTTATATTTACCAACTTCTAGTACATGAGTATCACAGAGAAACTGTATGGGCTCCCCCTGTCAATTGCAAGAAAAAATCATAACATATACAGCTTGAGTGTAAGAGGATTTTAACGCATACGTGGTCACTGTTTGTCAGGCCTCCTTAACTATTTTGAGATCAAGAGCTTCCCACTCTTTAGCCCCCTGCTGTGTAGTAAATACAGGATATGCAAAGATGCCCATTGCAGAAAATTCCCCAGTAATGATCACATCCTTGGTTACCCATTGTTACAGCTGAGCGTCTCCAGGGCCAGTGAGTCTGAGCAGACCGACCAGGAAGATGAAGAGTCAGAGTCTGGAAGCAGAGGATATAAATCTGGCTCGGATTCAGGGGATTCGGGGGCTGATCCTGAGCCGAACTCAGGGTCTCCGTTGCTCGCAGCTGTGTCTTTCTTATCAGATGTCTCCCGTTCGGTATGTAGCCATCTGCAGACCTGGCTTCTCCGTAACTGAGTTAAAAATTTCCACTCTAGGGCATAGTGGGTTGGAGAGGCTCGCAGTTCCTTTAAATCTCCCGCTAGCGCATGATCCCTATTTTCTACTGCGTGCTTCAAAATGGCACCGCAATCGATCTGGCGCCGAGGCACCGCCCTCTTTCTTTCGGATTCCTCGACATTTATCATGTGCATACCTTCCAATATACTTTCTCTGTCCTTTTCAAAGTCCCTACTTTCGGAACTGGGGTGGTGGGGGAGCAGGGGGTTACACCTCCTCCGCGGCACCTTCTGATGGAGGGGGAGAAAAGGAAGGGGGGAGGGGGAAACCCTGTGCTCCCGCGAGTTGGGGGAAACGAGTTGTAATCTTCCCCTGGTTTCAACCGACCGGGGACGTCTGTTCCAAGTTTCTTCATTGCTACCACGGCAGTTTTCTTTTCTGCCTTGTATCTTTTTATACAGTTCATTACTTCTCTCTGTGGTTTACCGAGTTTCTTTGCCGTTTTATCATCATTTAGCATTGAGTCAAATAGCTCATCACCAAACTTTCGCCACTCACTCTCCTCAAAAACTGTATTAGGATCTACAAAAAATCCCTTAGCCTTCCCTTCAGCCACTAGACCTGCTAGCTGCTTTAGAGTCTCAGGCTCAATTCCCCGCTTTTATAAAAAGCACTGTAATAAGATTCAGTCAGCTGATCGGAGCTAGCCTAGCTAGAGCCGCAGCCGGCAGGCTTCAGCGACCACGAGGGTCACCGGAGATTAGGAAAATCAGAGGGGATAGCGCAGAGACATCGTGATTCCCGACATCTCCCGATCCCCGAAGCCCCAGCAGCCCTTGCGAGAGCGCGGCTGACGTGCCGGGGGGCGTTCCCACAGTGACGGTGACCACTCCGCTGCCCCTTGCCTTGGAAGAGCCTCTGAGAGGGCAGCGACACCACCAGGCGCAGGGAGGAGCAAGCAGGTCGTGTTGCTGACCCTGTTGCTGGTGTCCCAGACTGCGGACCAATATGGTCGCCTCCAGAAAGAGAGCTTGCAGTAAGGTGACTGCAGCAACTCAGACAGAGACCCCGTCCCAAACCGTGGCTGTTCAGGTCTCTGGGTGCAGGGAGTGCCAGAGCCTGCTGCTGCCGGAGGAGGGAGGACAGCATTCCACCTGCGTGAGGTGTGAGCAGGTAGAAGATCTGCTTAGCCTGGTGGCAAAACTTAAGGAGGAGGTTGAGACGCTGAGGACCATCAGGGAATGTGAAAGGAAGATCGACTGGTGGAGTAACTCCCTGGCGTGCCAGTCGGAACGGTTCCAGGGAGATACTCCCCAAAAGGGGAAGGACCCCCTGCCTTCTCACACAGAGGGGGATGGCCCGAGACAGCCCCTGCCCTGTAGCTGTTGCACAGAGGCAGGGGACCAAAAAGACGACGAGGGTTGGAAGCGAGTTCCACTTCGGCGTTGTGGGAAACCCTCCCCCCTTCCTGCCCTGCTTCCCCAGGTGTCCCTCCGTAATAGGTTTGAGGCCCTGGATCTTGAAGGAGATGTAGGTGAGAATGTGGGGCAAGGCCAGCCCACAAGGCCACATAGGAAAAGGCGGTCGACTTTGCACCTCAAGACTGCCTCTGTTAAGAAAGAAAGAAGGGTCATTGTAGTAGGGGATTCCCTTCTGAGAGGAACAGAGGGCCCTCTGCAGCAACCACGAGATGGTGGAATTCAGGATCTTGTGTGGTAGGACCAGTAGAATAGCAAGTAGAATTGCAACCCTGGACTTTAGCAGGGCAAACTTTGGCCTTTTCAAGCAATTGCTAGGGGAAATCCCATGGGCAAGGCTGCTTGAAGGTAAAGGGACCCAAGATAGTTGGTTGACATTCAAGGATTGCTTTTTCCGAGCTCAAGATCGGAGCATCCCGACACGTAGGAAGTCAAGGAAGAGGGCCAGGAGACCTGCGTGGCTAAATAGGGAATTGCTGGGTATGCTCAAGTGGAAGAGGAGAGTTTACAGGTCATGGAAGGAGGGGCTGGCCACTTGGGAGGAATATAAGGCTGCTGCTAGAGGATGTAGGAAGGCAGCTAGGATGACTAAGGCCTCCTTAGACTTAAACCTGGCGGGAAGGGTCAAGGACAGCAAAAAGAGCTTTTTCAAATACATGGCAGACAAAACTAACACCAGAGGCAATGTAGGCCCACTGATGAACGGGATGGGTGCCCTGGTGACAGAAGATACAGAGATGGCAGAGTTACTGAATGCCTTCTTTGTCTCTGTCTACTCTGCTGTAGGCAGTCCTGAAGAGCCCTGTACCCCTGAGACCTTAGATGAAGTCAGGTCAACGGAGCGGTTTGCCTTAGTCGATGAGGAATGGGTTAGAGACCAGTTGAGCAATCTGGACATCCATAAATCCATGGGTCCAGATGGGATGCACCCGCGGGTGCTGAGGGAACTGGCGAAAGTCATTGCTAGACCACTCTCCATGATCTTTACCAAGTCTTGGGAAACGGGAGAGGTGCCTGGAGGACTGGAGGAAAGCAAATGTCACTCCGGTCTTCAAAAAGGGCAAGAATGAGGACCCGGGTAACTATAGACCGGTCAGCCTCACCTCCATCCCTGGGAAAGTGATGGAACACCTTATCCTTGGTGCCATCTTAAGGCATATCAAGGATAAGAGGGTTATGAGGGGCAGTCAACATGGCTTCACCAAGGGGAAATCATGTTTGACCAATCTCTTAGCCTTTTATGAGGAAATAACACGGTGGATGGATGATGGCAGAGCAGTGGATGTGGTCTACCTTGACTTCAGCAAAGCATTTGACACAGTCTCTCACAGCCTCTGGGAAAATTGAAAGGTACAATGGGCTGTTAAAAACTACACTGAGAGCAATGGGTGGGGGAACTTTCAAGCATTGGGATACACACTTACCAAAGGCCACCTGGTTGGTCAACACCAGAGGATCTGCCAACAGGGCTAGACCAGCCCAGTCGGAACTTTTACATATTGGAGAGGGGGACAAGGTTCCTGTGGTGCATATGGCGAATTTGCTGGGGAAGACAGTCTGGGTTACTCCTGCTTCAGGTCAAAGCAAATCCACTCGTGGGATTGCTTTTGCTCAGGGACCTGGATATACTTGGTGGGTAATGCAGGACGACGGGGAACTCTTGATGTATACCTCAAGGGGATTTGATTTTAGGGGGAAACAGCCAATGAACTTAATTGTATGCAGTTGCCTGCTATGTAATACTTTTGTAGCCCATCAACTAGATGTCTTCAGGGCATCAGCGACTAGCCCTGACTTCCCTCCTACCATCATCCCAACAGAGGATAAACTTTGATAGAACCAGACGAGTTCCGCACTAAAGGAACGACCGGTAGCAGCAGGCAACGATCCAATACTGCACACAGCCTCTCCTGCCCTGAAAGACTCTTACAAGAGATGGAACCTGACACAATGGACGGAATTGAATCGGCAGCATTATAGGAATTGGTCCATGCACTAAAAAAATGATCTCTTTCTCTTGGTCTGTGTGTGTATGTGGGATCTGAGCATGAAGTGAATGGTATGGAATAAGGGGTGGATACTGTCCTGGGTTTAGCAGTAGCAGTCGATTTTTCTCCTTCTTGGTAGCTGGTGCAGCGCTGTGTTTTGACTTTCAGCGTGGGAACAGTGCTGATAACACCAATGTTTTGAGTTGTCACTAAGTAATGTTTACCCTGACTTGTGAGGCTCATGCTCTGCCAGGGAGGAGGGGAAGCCGGGAGGAAGCAGAGACAGGACACCTGATCCAGGCTAGCCAAAGAGGTATTCCATACCACAGCACGTCATGTCCCAGGGTGGGGTGGTAACTGGGAGTTACCCGAAAGGACACGGGGTCTTCTGGGTCAGACTCGTTTTTTGGCAGGTGGTATCGTATTCTCTTCCCTTGTTATTTTCTCTTATCATTGTTGTCATTGGTGGTAGCAGTGGTGATTTGTGTTGTACATCGGTTGCTGGACTGTTCTTGTCTCAACCCGTGGGAGTTGCATTCTTTCGATTCTCCTCCCCATCCCTCTGGCAGCGGGGAAAGGGACACAGTCCTCGACTGCTTCCAGCACAGCACCACTCACTGGGAGTGAGTGAACAAGCTGTCTGGCTGGGTTTAAACCACGAGAATGATGAATAAGAAGTTTCTTATACAATACAAAGTAGCCTCTTCCACGGTAATGACTCCCTCCAAATTCTAAACAGCCAAAGAATTTGGATAAATAACCAAACCAAAATCCAACAGCTCAAATTCTGAGGTTTGCCTATTATCAGCCTCAAGATAACATGCAAGCAGAATTAAAGAAGAGTAAAGTAATTCAAAGTGAGAGGCAAGATATCAGTCTGGTAAAAAAATAATACACTCCACTCAGAGTCCACATACGTTCCATTGATCTAGCATTTTGCTATTGGTATGTATGTGTCATTCAAATAAGACGCATTAATCACTGAAAAATACTTCCTGAAAATTAATTGTTTCTACTCACACTCTCAGATGCAGATCTTAGCAGGTGAGCTGCAACACCATGTGCAATAAGGTTTCCAAACTACTAGCAACTAGGAGCTGGTCCTGAATGCAGAACAAACACCTGAACAGAGCCTGATGCTCTACATGTGAAAGACAATAAGCAGTAAATGGGCCTGCATACCCGGGAGACTGGAAGCATGCTGCTCTGATATTACAGAAGCAGTACCCTGGAAGAGGATCAGCATCTTCTCTGACATGTCCATACATCCAGTGAGGCCTTCAAAGCTCCCACACCTGAAACATAGAAGTAGAGCTAATCTGCCCTCAAAGCCACTTGCCTGCTTCTGAACTGTCAGTGACAGGAACGAAAACAGAAATGCAATAAGATATGCTCTTCCAGGGCCCCATTTATTAAGTGAATACAAAAATAATATAATTTAAGTGCAGAGGCACAATAATCTGCTCCATGGCTAAAAGATATCTTGGGTTAGCAGTAAACGCAGTTCACAATGCCTTGTAAACAGACCTCTTTACAAGCAAGAGGCATACTGAAACATGACACACCTTGGATTAGAAGTTACCTGTTGCAGCAATACTCCCCACTTCTCATCTTGAGATTTCAGGGCACTTCACAAAACATTTTCAGAAGAGCCCATGTGAAACAAATGAAACACAAGCAACTTGCACTGTAAAAAGTTGAGAAAGTACCACAGCATGTTCCAAGCATGATGGCTTTTACCCCTTGTCAGGTTTGGTTTGCAATGAGAAATAACAGCCAAAGCTACTGTGCATTATGGAAGTTTTAAAAATGAATACTTCTTTTTAAAATTATTTTTACAGCAACCTGTGGCACAGCTGAATAAAAAATAACATTTTTCTTAATACAGTACATGGCATTTCTCCTCAATTGCACAAGTAAATTTGGAAGCGCTTTCAGTTTGTGTTATAGGCAAACAGGAAAGAAAAATAAGTCAGGCAGGCCTTCAGTCTCCTTTCCATCTCTCTGCCCACTGTTTTATCCCCACCCTTTCACATCTGAGAGTCCACATACATTCCATTGATCAGGTAATCCACCTGCGTGTAATCCTTCTTCTTGTAGCTCTCATAGGCCTGCATAAGGAAAAGAACTATAACAGTTATGAAAAACACCATACCAACTAAAAGCACTGCAAGAAGCAAACTTTTATCCACCAAGTACTGAGTCAGGGGCTCTGCTGCAATGAGAAGATACTCATTGTCTATGTCCTGAGTTTCTGCAAGGCCCGAAACTGTTGCTTTGGGTGCACCTGCTGGAACGATGGCTGTTGAAAAAATGTGAGCTGTTGACTCTATCCCATGCCCAGGCACAGTTTCTGCTATATGGGCAGTAATTAAAACTGTGGCACTTCTTGTAGAGCCCATATGAGAAGTCGATTTACTCAAGGATGTTGTGGCTATACGTGCTTCTGAATCTAGATTTGGCAATGTAACAGGGAGTGGATTCACAGAGTGAGAACTCTCCAAGGGTGTAATTTTCATGGCATGAGTGGAAGTAGTGGCAGATGTTCCTACAGCTGGTGGGATGGAGGTGGCCAGTGTTGTGGTCAGTGTCTTCAGGCCAGCTTCAGTAGTGGTGGGGCTACTAGAGCAGGGAGTGCTGGTGGTGGTGATGGCTGGATTAAACTGCTCTGTCTGACTCACTGGAGTACCTGAAGTGACAGTGAGAAGAGCAGAAGTGGGGGACAACCCTGAGACAGAGCTACTATTTCCTGATTTTTCAGTGGTGGCCACACGCTTGGTGACATGGCTGGATGTGGAAGCAGAGATGTTACCAGACGTGGGAAAAGAGGGAATGGATGACATAGCTGTAGAAAGATGACCAGAAACTTCACGGGCATTTGAGGCTTCAGCAGTTGTTTCATAAGCTGAAGTGAGGACAGTTGCATTTATAACATCTTTTGTTATGTCTGTGACAGCAGTGGTGGTTGCTATGGTGGTGGTAGCATTGCTTGCAATTGTTTCTCTTGCAGTTGTTGTTACGGCTGTGGCAGCAGTGTTAGTATTGCTTGCAATTGTTTCTGTTGCATTTGTTGTTACATTTCCACTGTCAGCCCCAAGAAAATCCCTCAGATGAATCTTGTGAGTTTGAACAGGTAAGGACAGGTTTTCCACATTGTTTTGGTCAACTTGTGCATTCAGCATCCTCCTCTTTTTCTGTGGATAGCTTTGGTGGTGAAACAGGATTCCTTCAAAAAGACAAAAACAATGAGTGTCGTAAGACTAAAACTCTCAAGATCAAATCTGACTTCAAACCCCAACATGCAAACCAGAACACATTCTGCAGCACATGTAGTACAACTGAAATAAATCAGTCCTAAAGTCAGCAATTTTTTTTTTTTTTTGGGGGGGGGGGGAAAGGGCAAGATGTTGTTTGTCATTTGTATTTGCCTCAGACCACTGGCATTTGCCCAACCAAGGAATTATCTCCACAAAAGGGGAGTAAGGAAGTGCAGAGTTGCAATGTAGAAGCACATTATCAACAGGAGTAGCGTTACAAGTGCCAGCTCCTGAGAAGAAGCTCTCACACTTTCAAAGTTACACAGCATCAACAAAGCCTTCATGCTTAGATTCATAATTTCCATCTCTCAAAACTGAGTGGAAATTTCCGCTTACACTTTCATACTTCAGAAGAATCTCCTTCACAATTAGTGACCTAGATTTATAGAGACCTAAATCCCATCAAAGACCTTTGCTTATCAAAGGTCTGTAGCTATACTGCAAAGAAAACTTTGCCAAGCCAAAAGAACCATGGACAAACTTCTTTTTTCTAAAAAAAAAAAAAAAAAAACCAAACCCAAACCAAAAACAAAACCACAACAACAAAACCAACCAACCAACCAAAAATCAACAAAAAACTTGGGTACAGCAAACTCTTGAAACATACTGTAGAAAATTGATTCCCCAGTTTCCAACAAGCTCCATTTTGTTGTTGTGTCACTTAATTAAAATTGAAGACCCTGGCACTGTAAAGTCACCATGAGCAATTGCTACTAAGGCTGCTCCCATTATAGAAACAGCCTGCTGCCTCTGGCGCAAAATCCTGCAATCTCTGGAAAAGCAATGCCAAAGCATTTTTCCTTTCTCTTAAAAAAATGTAAATACATCTGTTATGCCTTTATGTTCCAAAGGAGGGTGCGTGGAGTGCAAACAGCTTGAATGAATGATGTGCTCAATATGGTGACAAACTGTTACTCAAAGACAGATCATGTACCTGTAAGTGCCAGAGTCCTCACAAGGCTGAAGAAACAGTTTTTCCAGTGGACTAAGTTCACCTACAGAATCGTCCTGCAAGGCATCTCGCAACCCATTTCTCTCTGCGAAAAGCCAGTCAATGTGTAAACACAGGCATTTAAAGCAAAAGGACAAGGATCCTGGATTTAGCAGGAGCCTGAAGCATGGAATTACCTCCAAGCAGATCTTTGATGTCTCGTTCCCCAGCATTGTGGCACACACTCAGCTGGTGACAGCGGAAGAGGATGCAATAATTTTGGTAGGGCACAAACCAATTACAGTGATGGTTACCTGAAAACAACAGAGAAAATAAAGTCATGTTATCACAGAATGGTTTGGGTTGGAAAGGACCTTAAGATCGAGTTCCAACCCCTCTGCCATGGGCAGGGACACCTCCCACTAGATCAGGTTGTCCAAGGCTCTGTCCAACCTGGCCTTGAACACTGCCAGTTAAAGAATCTAACCAGTTGGGTCACTACACACTGTATACTGAATGCACTGCTTCAGGTCTGTAATTAAAGAATTAAAAACAAAACTAAACCCCAACCACAATAGCTGGAAGGTCAGGCCTTAAGGGATCCTAACAGCCTTAGTGAAAACAACTGGAAGATTAGTTCAATCAATATAGCTGCTGCAGCCTACCTACCTGCTTGTCTTTTGGTATCAACATCTCCTAACAACAGCAATTTACTCACCCAGACAATGACAAAGAGAGTGCTGTACAGTTTGGACCCATCTAAATGCTAGCATTAATCCACATGTCTGAATAGGGGGGTAGGGTGAGGGGAAGTGAGCTGTAACTGAGAAGCCACTCATCACCCATGGGAGAGGGCTCTCATCTCAGTGCTTGGAGTTCCACAGAAATTTACTCTTCATTTGCTGAACCAATTACATTTCAAGAAATTAAAACCCACTCCTCAGAAATGAAAGCACATTTGGATGTGCCCCAATTCCAAATCCCACCTCCTGTCCCTCACCTGACAAGCCACACTAGTGGAGAAATGCAGGCCATCTACTACTGTAAATCATGCCATTTCCCATTTCTTGGGAAGGGGAAAACAAAAAGCCACCAGCCTCTCTTGCACTGGCTACTTGTCTAAGTCAGTCAGTTCAGAAAGATCAAGAGACAAATGTGGTCAGCATCATTAAAACACCCTGGTTTCTGATGCCTTCAGGATGGTATCCAGCTGCTCATGACTTCCCTGTTGCTCCCCAGGAGAACCAGAGACCTCTACTGAGCTGTACTGATTAATACTCTCTCATGCAACTCCAGACTGAAGCTCCAGCCGACATGTACACTGCAAGACACATGCCACCCAGTGGCTCCTTTTTGCTTACTTCTAATTAGGAGACAGAAGGAAAAAAAAAAAAAAGAATAAAAATGTGGAAGGACAACAAATGTTCTTCAGAGCTATTCTGAAAGGAAACTATGTAGGCAGATGCCAAGGTTTTCCCTAAAACTGGTTTACTTCATGCTTAAGCCTGCTGCTACTGGAAAGAAACTGCAGATACACATAGGCAAACAGAAGCCAGGTAAGCAGCTGCACTGTGGAATTAGTGAGCAGGAATATTTGCTCTTGCAGCCATGTCATATTTTTCCTTTATTTTTCCCAGAGTATGCAGGATAGCCCAAAAGTATGTTCTCAGAGCTAGATTGCTCAGATGACCAGGATTTTCCCCTTCAGCTCTGGACTGGCTGCCATAGAAGAAACTTGAGAGAGCTCTGAATATGGCTGAGGATGCAAATGCAAGAGCATGGTCTTACCTTCCAACACAAGTTCACCACATTCATGAAGCACCTGGGAATCCTGGATTGCCAGATCTTTGCTAAGATGCTTGCCCTAGCAGTATCTGGAGACTTGAACCCATTGCATTAGACAACAAATGGAGGTTAAATCTACTACCCATGTTGTCAGCCCTAGGGAGTTTTGCTGCTTTTATTAGCATGCAATTGAAGTGTCAAACTGTTTCATGATACTGATACAATCACAGAATGGTTAGGGTTCTGTTTTGTGATATGTTAGTTTGCTAACTACGTACCCTGGCTGATGCTGTGGGTGCTTGAAGGCAATGCTGGAATAGCTAGACCAGCAAACATTCCCTTTTCTGCAGAGCATATCTGAGACGTGAATATACTAGCAAAAGTTCTTCTTGTGACAGTTACACTACTCCAAGTTAGTGATGTGATTTGTACCCTTGCTGTCATAACATCTGCAGAATAGAGCCTAACCAGCCAGGAATGTTATTTTTCCACTTCTCCAAGCAACGTAGCTGTGAGACGCCTCCCCATGCAACCTTGGCCTGTAAGTTAACACTACACTACCTTAAAAAATAACAACCACTGCTCCTTTACTGACAGTTACATAGGTATAACTATTCTGACACCTAAGCCTCAGGCCTCACATTTGTAATGAAAGAAAGCACAAAAATAAATAGGGGAAGGTGGGAATGGAGAACAAGAGCAGTAATGCTGATCTTAAAACCTGAAGTTGTTTTTTGGTTTGTTTTTTTTTTTCTTAAAGACATTTCAGGTCCTTCTTTCTATGCACATGGCTAATACACTGATATGAAGAGCTTGCATATTTTCCATTTCCCTTGACACCAGGCAGTGCAGCAGATGGGCCATCAAGTAACAACTAGCAATAAACTGCTTCAGTGGGTTTAATACAGAACATAAAACCTTGGTTTAGTTTTGTGTCCATCCTGAGGGTGGAAAGGGTCACCTAATTCCAGAGGGTCCACCCCTTCTGCCCAATAAAGGCAACACTCAACTGGACTTGCTCTGTACAAAACAGAGCAGGAGAGAACAAGGTGAAGGGCATAAAAAAAAACGTGGTTGAAGTCAGTCACAGGATGAAGCATGCACTCAGATCATCTCCCAGCCCTGACCATGGACTAAATTCCTCACATCCCCAGGATGAGGCAGCTGATAGCAACTTTTCTACCCTTATCAAAATATCAGGAAGTTAAAATTACATGGGCAGTGTTTAGAGATTCTCAGGTGGAACAGACAAACATGCAGTGCTACATACCCTAAGTGTCAGCAAAGTCGGTGTGAATGTGTCATCTTTCTATGGTTTACCACCTTAAAAAGCAGGAGTTTTCACAGCTCTGGTGCCTGGGAGACAAACCCACTCATCTTTTACCTCCTAAATAAAACAGTTTACAAAGGTGCTTTCTTTCCACCACGAAGGGAAGTCTCATGTTTAAAATAAAGGTTTGAAACCACTGGGCTTTAGAAAAAGGCATCTTTATGATATTCCTATCAATCCGATTGTCAGACATTCATCCACCTGAATCAAGGTCTCATCTTCACCACATTATCACCAATTGTTTGTAGGTGCCACAAGCTTTCAAGTGTGGCTAGATAAGATCAGGGCCTTCATAAGGACAATTCTGAAAAACTCATTTAGAAGTTTAATGCTTTTTAAAGACACCAGAAGAAGAAAGCAGAAGGCTCTCATTCTGCAAAACTTGTTTAACCCTTCATTGCAGGATACGATTGGTTTCTTCTGAGGTAGAAAAACCACACATAAATACCAGTGAGCACAGACTACTCATCCCAGTGCAGCCATCTACAAGAGCACTGTTCACTTGCAAACATCTGGCAGCATGGAAAAATCATTTTCAAGTCAAGTGACCTAACACTGTTTGCAAGCTGCCAGTGCTCACCAAGAACACATGCATGCTGTTTCTTACAGAAGGTAGAAGGGCCCTGGGAAATGGTTGTTCTGGATTCAGTTTAATCAGTTATTTAGCACCACTGGACTGCACAGAGCCGCCGTAACTGTAAATGCCTGTAAACAACTGAAATTAAGAATGACAGTTGTCAGGGAAGCAGAGGAGACCTTTAAGGAACAGAAAACACAGCTGAAATTTCAGCTAAGGGACAAGACCTTCACCTGAAGCACCCAGGCTTTGACAAGCCTGCCTGCACTCCTTTTCAGTTGTAAGCATGTTTATTCGCACTACATGGACTCCTCTCCCTTTCAGGACAGAAAACCTGTGCTCGCATATACAGAAAGAGATCAGCAGGAAGAATACAACGGCAGTCCACATCTTCAGGGTTGGCCTTTGTACTGGGTTCAGCAGTAGCAGTCATGTTTTGTTTTTTTTTTTCCTTTGTGCTAGCTGGTGCAGTGCTGTGTTTTGACTTCCAGCCTGAGAACAGTGTTGGTGAAGTCAATGTTTTCAGTTGTTGCTAAGTGATGTTTACCCTGACCAAGGACTTTGTGAGGCTCATGCTCTGCCAGGGAGGAGGGGAAGCCGGGAGGAAGCAGAGATGGGGCGCCTGACTCGGGCTAGCCAGGGAGGTATTCCATACCACAGCACGTCATGGCCGGGGTGGGGGGTGACTGGGAGTTACCCGGAAGGACACGGGCTTCCGGGTGGAACTCATCTTCCCTGCCGGTGGTATCGTATTCTCTTCCCTTGTTATTTTCCCTTATCATTGTTGTAGTTGATAGTAGCGGTGGTGATTTGTGTACATTGGTTGCTGGACTGTTCTTGTCTCAACCCGTGGGAGTTGCACTCTTTCGATCCTCCTCCCCGTTCCTCCGGGAGTGGGGGAGAACCCCGGTGGGGGGGGGGACACGGACCTCGATTGTTGTCAGCTCGGCACCACTCACTGGGAGTGAGTGAACAAGTTACCTGACTGGGTTTAAACCACGACAGCCTTGCAGAGAGGCTTCTTTTCCCAGGAGCAGCTCTTTCTTATCTCGCTTTCAATCCACTGCAGTATTCCTATTAAAAAGAAGAAAACAAATCAATTTATATCAAGCAATTTTTATATTAAATACACTCCTATCAGCAGGAATGGGAAAAAAATATATACAAAATGAAAGCAAGTATCATTACACACAACATACAGGCAAGGATGCAGAAGCAGGAAGAAAAAACCATTCCCGAATTCACAGACAGGCACTTTCTTCAAAAAGGCTACTTTGGTCTTCTTCCCTCAAGCCCCAACAGAGAACAGTTCAAGTCAAAAGCCATGTATAAATGGCAAAAATCAAACCCCACAGGTGTAGGGCAGCACAGAGATGATGCTTTTTGACACGTTCTGGGACCCATAATATTGTTCCCAGGCTCAGCAGAAGGGTTTGCACCAGCTAAAGCACACTGTTAGTATGGGAACTATAGTCGTGGCTCTACCCTTACACTAAGTCAGTTGAAATCAAGCATCAACCTTAGTTGATTCCCGCTCATTGCAAAAAAAAAAAAAAAAACCTAAAAGAAACTTTGACTGAAAACAAGCAAAAGCCAATATTTCAGGTCTTCCGAAACATTACACACACATGATCTGTTGCTGAGGAAGATTCACACCCACAGTAAG
The DNA here is from genome assembly GCF_033815535.1 of Pezoporus flaviventris. Lineage (NCBI taxonomy): Eukaryota > Metazoa > Chordata > Aves > Psittaciformes > Psittacidae > Pezoporus > Pezoporus flaviventris. The sequence goes on from NW_026892920.1 coordinate 62,174, forward strand.
GCTTCCCCACATAAAACAATGAATAGGCTATGTCTTTTCTTCGTTACCAATGCACACATGAAACACTGTCCCTGTGGATGGGCCCTCACCCTTCAAGTCGCTGGAGCAGCTTCCATTGACTTCAGAGCCCATCATCAGCCTCTACCTGAATTTACCCTGTTTCCAAGACTTATAAAACTGTATATGAGTTCAGCCTGAACAAGACCAACTGTAAGTCTCTTCCTTAAGCAGTTTTAAGGTGAACTTTCCTCCTCATCACTGTAGCAAGCTTTGGTCTTCATCCTGCAGTTCTGAGGAGAAATCTCATAGCCTTCAAAGAGAAGATTGCTGAGATTCAACTCCCCGTGACATCTGAGAGATGTATGTGATGACTGCAGTTGAAGATGCAAAGACAGTTCACAACACAGAACGAACAGCATGTGTGAACGATATAAATAGCATAGTGAAAAAAATCCAACAGTCATCAGTAAGACCCTGATCTAGCCATCCATGCAAGAAGTTTCACCCTGAGCTCTCAACTCCAGTCCCAATCATGCCTGTGAATTTAAGAATCTGAGTAAGAGCCTTTTTTTTATCTCCAAGAAAGCCCAAGATAATGCTTACTAGCCTTGACTCCCATATTACAACATTCGGATGCTTCGTACCATGAAACTTCTGTTTTGAAATTTTCCTCTACTCTACATCCTAAAGCCCCAAACAGGGTAACAGAGTTTTAGCTTCAAAACCACCCTGCCTGAAAAAGGGTGAAATATAAACAGCAACCCCAAGCTTTGCAGAAGACACAACGTGCAGGTCCACCTTAGACTACCAAGGAGTCAAAGATGGGGACAAAACTTTATACTAAAATGCAGTGCCTCAAATTCAGCATCCCTATTTGCCCTACAAATTCCTAAAGGAACTTAAAGCCTCCTGCCTGCCTTTTTATTTAGGCTAGTAAAAGGAGTTACTTTGGCTGTTGGAAATAGATGGAATATTTGTACATCTGCTTCCCCAGAGAGCCGGGGAGCCTGAAAGGACGAGACTGTAAGGTACCTGGGTACTTGCACCGCTGACCTTAGCTTATGCAGTCCTCTGTGGCTTTCTCCCTGCAATAAACGTGCACAGCATCATGCTCGTTTGTGTGAGCAGCTTTCTCTCTGCAACCAAAAGTTCACGTCTGCGTCATCCCACCTTGCAGCTGAAAACATTTCTAAGTCTGATCTGACAATGTAAGGCTTGTAAGGGAAAGGCAGCTCACCAGCCCCATCTAGTCCTGCGTACCAGACTGTGCCTGGTGTCCAGCCAGCACAAGCTTTGCTGAGGGCTCTCTCCCACTTCACACTGTGCACACACAGCTCAGACTGACTTTGCTCATTCCCTCTCATCACTTGCTCTTCCAAATGCACCTTAGAGAGGAGATAACCTGTGTAATACATAACCGCAGCCCCCGCAGCACAGTACCCAAGAATGAGCTACACAGGAAATCAACCCCATGTTTTCAGCATCATGCTGGTAATATGAATTTGTATTATTCAGGCAAGGTAACTTCAACACTTTTCCCACTGTTCTGAATTACAAGGCACTTCCACAAGTTTACCTTAGCCTTCAGCACACTCTTGCTGTCACTGTTAGCATAAACTGTAGCTTAATCATTGAAAACTCCTGTTGACAAGACTGTGAGCAGGAGGGAAAGCAAGAGAAGATGTGAAATACTCTGCCCACAAGAGATTTTCTTAGAGCAGACAGATCCTTAGTGATCCCATTTGAAGGTGAGATGGGATCTACAGACAGCCTGAACTGCGTTCCTGGGTGACCTGGGAGTACACCAAGTTTGGGACCACTGCTGAAAGTAGATTTTCTGCATGATCTTTGTGACCAGAGAAGCATCATACATGAACACCATTTTTGCAAGCCCTATTGAAGTGCAACTGCTGGGTCTTTGAACTGCATCTGCAGGTAAAATCAGAATAAATCAGGCATATGGACACGAATCCTGTCCTAAATAACCCAGAAGAGGAACAGATTGACTGTGTTTTGAGAAAAGAGAAGGCTAATTAGAGCAAAGGGTGTTTGGAAATTTAGCTTAAAAGGGAAAAATAAATTGTCCTGCACATAGTTGGTCTTCTGCCAGTTTGTGCACTGTGATATTTTCTCTCTCATTGCAAAAGCACAGATCCGTGTTTCATTAATAAATGAACTTTATTCTCAAGAAGAGTCCTGTTGTGCGGGAAGGTGTTTAAATGATTTTTGGTTTAGACATGTGTCCTGGGTTCAGCAGTAGCAGTCATGTTTTTCCTTGGTGGTAGCTGGTGCAGCGCTGTGTTTTGACTTCCAGCCTGAGAACAGTGTTGGTGAAGCCGATGTTTTCAGTTGTTGCTAAGTGATGTTTACCCTGACCAAGGACTTTGTGAGGCTCATGCTCTGCCAGGGAGGAGGGGAAGCTGTGAGGAAGCAGAGATGGGGCGCCTGACCCGGGCTAGCCAGGGAGGTATTCCATACCACAGCACGTCATGGCCGGGGTGGGGGGTGACTGGGAGTTACCCGGAAGGACACGGGCTTCCGGGTGGAACTCGTCTTCCCTGCCGGTGGTATCGTATTCTCTTCCCTTGTTATTTTCCCTTATCATTGTTGTAGTTGATAGTAGCGGTGGTGATTTGTGTTGTACATTGGTTGCTGGACTGTTCTTGTCTCAACCCGTGGGAGTTGCACTCTTTCGATCCTCCTCCCTGTTCCTCCGGGGGGAGGGACGGACCTCGGTTGTTGTCAGCTCGGCACCACTCACTGGGAGTGAGTGAACAAGTTACCTGACTGGGTTTAAACCACGACAACATGGTTACATGCATTACAGTCAGAGACCCTAGTGCAAACAGGATCCTAAGAAGGAGAAAATTGACTGCTACTGCTGAACCCAGGACGCCGCCACAGGTATAACCTGCTGCTGCGCTGGGGAGAACGTCAAGGGGAGAACGCTGCCACTCCTCTGAGAGGCCTGCGGCACAGTTTTCCTTGTGCTTTCTGTGTCCTCTTTCTGTCTCTCCCCTCTTTTTCCCTCAGGTACAAGTTTGTCATCTGCTGTCAGCTTTGCACCCTGCAAACACAGCTCTGTGCACGAAGACCACTTTCAGTGGCCGTAGGTCAGCATTCTTGTGAGGCGATCTTGCAGGTCCATGAACTGCCTCATTGCCTCAGCTTGGGCATCCGGATCCTGTGCCAGATGCTGGAAGAGGTTGAATGGCTCGGCTCTTTGCAAGGCTGGGGGCAAGATGATCTCCTCAGGAATCTTCTCATTCCCAAAGAAGAAGTGGTCAAGGCGTTTCTCCTCCAAGCAGTGGCACAGGTACCGCATGATGTCATCCAGCCTTAGCAGGAAACGTGTCTTGTGCCAGCCTGACAGGGGTGTGGTGTTCAGGAGGTGCATCACCACTGTCTTCAAGGTACAGCTGGAAAAGCCTGTGCCCACCAGAGTGCGGGCGCAGAGCTGCAGGCATCTGAGGTGGAAGCTGCCATCTGGGGCCCGCCTGGTCGTCAGCTCAAAGAACTTTGCCTCTGCCACAGCACAGCTCAATGTCCAGGTTGTGCTTGGGGTGAAGATAGCCTCACTAGCCTGGCTGCTCAGGAAGATGTCCGAGTCGCCTTGCTGCACGCCCAACATAATTTCAATGATGGCTTCCTTCTCTGCTCTTGCTATCTTGAATTTGCAGGAGCGGCTGTAGGGCAGCATAGTTAAAAGCCACTGGTGTGAATGAGGCAGAAGCACCCAGCATGCTTTCACCAGCTCATGAAGCCTGCAAGCTGTTTTCTCCACATCTAGGTAGGAGCCGGTGCAGAGGGTCTGTAGGAGGCTGCGGCCCTGATACATTCTCAGCTCCTCATTGTCGTGGTGGAGGAAGCACAGCATGCCCCCCTCCAGCTGCTCTGCCAGGCATGTACACTGCAGCTCCACGCGGATGCGGAAGTTCCTCTCTGGCACCTGCCCCGGACTGCAGAGCTCCGGGAGAAAGGCGTGGCCAGACGGGGGGCCCAGGGGCACAAGCACTTGATAGACGATGTTTTCTTCATCGGGACTCCAGCCTTCATGTGCGCTGCCTATGCCAAAGCATGGTTCCAGCACTGGGAAGGAGCTGTCTGACAAGACTTGTCTGGCAGCAAGGATAAAAGCATTCACAAGGCTCCTCACAGATTCAGACACTGTGAACAGGTTCTGATTAGGCCATTGTATGTGCTCCTCAAAATGCCTTGTCAGGTCCTTTGTGTATTCACTTTCTTCCTCTTCATTCTGCTCTTCCCGCTCTTCCTCTTCTCTACTGCTGCTGCTGGAGCTGTCCTCTTCACTGCTGCTGCCCTCCTCATGGCTCCTCCTGAGGCACCAGCAGAGCCAAAGAATCAGGAGGAGCAGCATGCCAGCAATCGCCCAGAATTGCCAGTGCTGCAAGGCAGCAAAGAGCAGGCCTCTCCAGGCCACGGGAGTTTGCTCCTTGCTCCTCTGCTCCTGGCTCTTCTGCTCCAGCTCCTGCAGCAGCCGAGTCGTGTCCCGGCTCAGCTGCTTGGTACGGTGCTCCATGCGGCCACGTGTGGCTTCATCCATCTCATCACTGACGACATGCACATTCAGGATGAGCTGTTGCAGAACCCAGAGTGAGCGGTTTGTGACAGCCATGGCCTGCAGAAGAGAGAAAGAATTCAGTGTGGCTGGGAGGGAGGGAAGGAGGAAGGGAGCTGGTGGCGGGGGGAGTGGATGCAGGAGCCGCAGGGAGCTGGGGACAGGCAGGAGAGGGAACGAGGCAGCTGGGAGGCAGCAAGGGCTGCACCCAGGCCCGGTGCCAGCAGCAGCGTGCCCTGCCCAAGGCGCTCGCAGCCAGGGCCTCGATGCAGGGTGAGCACCCACCCCCGGGGGCCCAGGTTTCTGCCCCGGCCCTTGTCCAGCCCAACCTCCCCTCTGCGTGCGCACTCACTGCTGTCCCAGGCTGTACTGGGCCAGTGCTGCCTGCTGGCACCCTCATATCCATCCCCCCCTGTGACTCGTCCCCTGTGATGTCACAGGCACTGGGGGTGCACCGCAGTCCCGCCCACACAACCACGGGCCAGCTGCTTCCCACGCCACTGCCAGAAACGCAGTCCTGGGCCTTGAGAAACAAATCTTGTGTTGACATGGCACCCCAGAGAGACCTGAGTCAGACAATGAGACTCATTTCCAGAACAAACTTATAAACACTTGGGCCAAAGAGCATGGCATTGAGTGGGTATATCACATCCCCTACCATGCAGCAGCCTCTGGGAAAATCAAACGGTACAATGGGCTGCTACACTGAGAGCAATGGGTGGGTGAACTTTCAAACACTGGGATGCACATTTACCAAAAGCCACCTGGTTGGTCAACACCAGAGGATCTGCCAACAGGGCTGGCCCGGCCCAGTCGGAACTTTCACATACTGTAGAAGGGGATAAAGTTCCTGTGGTGCACATGAGGAATTTGCTGGGAAAGACAGTCTGGGTTACTCGTGCTTCATGTAAAGGCAAACCCACTCGTGGCATTGCTTTTGCTCAGGGACCCGGATATACTTGGTGAGTAATGCGGGAAGACGGGGAAGTCCAGTGTGTACCTCAAGGGGATTTGATTGTGGGGGAAAACAGCCAATGAACTTAATTGTATGCTGTTGCCTGCTATGTAGCACTTTTATAGCCCGCCAGCTAGTCTTCAGGTCACCAGTGTCTGGCGCTGACTTCCCTCCAATCACCATCCCAACAAAGAATGAACTTTGAAAAAACAGACCAGCTCAGCAGTGACCGGATGAGTTCCGCTGTGTCTTCAGCAGGCAACAATCCAACACTGCACTGTCCTGGGTTCAGCAGTAGCAGTCATTTTTCTCTTACTTAGTAACTGGTGCAGTGCTGTGTTTTTGACTTTCAGCCTGGGAACAACGCTGATAACACCGATGTTTTTAGTGCTTGTTCGGTAATGTTTACTCTGACCAGCGACTCTCTGATTCTCATGCTCTGCCACGGAGGATGGGAAGCCGGGAGGAAGCAGAGACAGGACACCTGACCCAGACTAGCCAAAGGGCTATTCCATACCACAGCATGTCATGCCTGCTATATGAACTGGGGGCAGTTATCCAGAAGGGCCAGATCACTGCTCGGGACAGGCTGGGTATCGGTCGGCACGTGGTGAGCAGTTGTATTCTCTTCCCTTGTTATTTCCCTTATCATTGTTATTGGTGGTAGCAGTAGTGGTTTTGTGTTACACCTTAGTTACTGGGCTGTTCTTCTCTCAACCCGTGGGAGTCACATTCTTTCGATTCTCCTGCCCATCCCTCTGGGAGCTGGGGGAGGAAGGTGGGGGAGCGAGTGAACGGCTGCATGGTTTCTGGGTTGCCGCCTGGGCCTAAATCACAACAGTTTATTGTGGTGCCCAGCGTGGGGCACAAAAGGTTGAGATAACAACAGATCTGACCAGAGTGCGTCTAATCGTATTGGTGACAAGCATTCATTGTTTTGGATTAATAGTCACTCGTCACAATGCTGATTTATCGGCTCTCAAAGTTGTTGCTCTTGATCTCACAGTTTCAGCATGTCGTACCTTGCTTACAGCTGGCATTTGCTGTCTTACTGTTTATCGGTTGGGGGCCTTGGGCTAAGGTTCTTGTCTCATTGTACTTTATAGTAATGACTTGTGATACAACACAATCATTGATCATGAAACTGATCTGGCTTGCCTTCTCAGTGTGGTCACCACCTCTATACTTTGGGAGGTATATAATAAAAGCGCTTAGCAATTACGCATCTTTTTTCTCCTTCTCGGGTGGTCAACCTGTGAAGGAGACATTCCCTTACCTTCCCAGCTCCCCCACCAGACCGTTTCCAGCATCATTTGAGGGTTCTGAAGGTGTTGAATGGTCTTTGAGTACCCCTGAGACCTGCCTGCTGATTGTGACGGGCATCACCGTGTTGGCACACATACAGAGTGTGTTTTACCGATGACCATTTCATCTGATCTCGAAAGTTAAGCAGAGTTGGGTTTGGGCCTTGTCTAGGGTTAGACCATGATATAGGAGGACCAAGAGATTTTCCCCGAGGCTGGACAGTCATGAGTCGCAGGGTGTGTGGGACAGTATGGGCAAGTATCTAGGCCAGTGGGCCCCTCCAGTTCCTCTCTGGAGGAACAGGTGAGTGAATTTAAAGAGGAGAGCAAAGGTCAAGGATGATCATCCCATGAAAGCTGCGGCTTCAGTCTCTGGTGAGCAGATTCCCAGATGGAGCGGAAGAGCCGATTTTACTTCAGCTCCTGTGATGAAGACTAATCCCTCTCAACAAGACGTAAGTGACCAACGTGATGACCATTAGAGGGGCCCTGCCTCCAGCCAGGTGGAGGTAGGGGATAATCGGATTTACTGGACTGTGTGGATCAAATGGCCTGGCACATCAGTCCCACAGAAGTATAAGGCACTAGTAGATACCGGTGCACAGTGTACCCTGATGCTATCAAGCTGTCAAGGGGTGGAATCCATTTCTATTTCTGGAGTGACAGGAGTCACCATGCCACTTGTAACTGTCCAATCTCTGGGCAACTCTCTGGGTGTATTCTTAAATAGTTGTTTAACCTTAAACAAAACCTGAGCTGTATGCAGCAACATGCTGGCTCCTAGCAAAAGGACCAGGTTGCTTTCAAGGGTGCTCAAGGGCTATTCAAAATTATTAAAAATTATCAAACACTACTGTATTCAGCTTAGAGGAGAATGAAGCTGTTGCAAGGAAGGAGGAAAGGAAAGAAGGAAGAAAGCTGAAGGAAGCTGTCTTCCACGTAGATTGGCACTCAGAGGAGAAAAGTCAAAGGCGTAATTATTAATAGTTCCCAATAGATGACTTCCAAAGTACAGAAATTATGACAATGCTGAGTACACATACCAGATTAGTTTCACAAGCGGTGTTTCTATCATATCATAAACCAGTATGACAAAGTACAACAAAATTATAATCTTAGCCCAAGCCCCAAGGATAATCAACATAATCAGAGGGAACACATACTGCAAGTAAGGTATCATATAACACAACCCTACAAACAAGCACAACAACTCTGACAGCAAATAAATCAAAATCATGGCCAGGGACTATTAAACCATTATGGTGAATGCTCACAACAAATTTGTTTTAACATGGTCTAGTCAGATCTGTCGTTATCTCAACCCTTCCAGGCACATGCTGGGTACCAAGAAGGGGCTATCAAAAACACAGCATTGTACCAGCTGCTAGGAAGAAAATAAACTCTATCTCACATGAAACCAGAACATGCTGACAACCAAGTCACCTCACTTCCAAAGCTATCTCTTTCATTTCCTCAACTCCATACTTGCTCAGATTTTGTCCTCTTGAACTTAAAGGTAATCTTATGTTGTAAGATTCCCTTCTGCCCATTTCTTTCAAGCAACCCCGTGCTTCTGCTGCTGCTTGTGCTATTTGCAGCTATTTTCATAGCACTTTCAGCTTGATGATTGTCCTGGGTTTAGCAAGTAGCAGTCAGTTTTTCGCTGGTGCAGCGCTGTGTTTTGACTTTCAGTGTGGGAACAGTGCTGATAGCACCGATGTTTTCCGTTGTCACTAAGTAATGTTTACTCTGACCAAGGACTTTGTGAGGCTCATGCTCTGCCAGGGAGGAGGGGAAGCCGGGAGGAAGCAGAGACAGGACACCTGACCCAGGCTAGCCAAAGAGGTATTCCATACCACAGCACGTCATGCCCGGGGGTGTAAGCGGCGAGGAGAAGCAGACAGGCCAACCCAATATGGGTGATAAGCAAACTTCTACTTTATTTGTGACGCAGTTCACATATATATAGGAGTGGTATTCAGCCACTCCTCCTAGGCACACCAGTATTGGTTAGCCCCACACAGCTTCCTCCACATTCTCCTCCCATGTCCGGTTTCCGGTTACCTGTGGGGGCCCCCCCCCCGCCTTGCTCGCACAGTCCTCCAGGGCTCCATGGCCCTGCTCTTAGAGTCATTCTGCAACAATTCCCCCCTTTTTCTTTGTGCGAGCATGGCATTGTGGGTTATTCTGTTCACCTGTTTTATCACACAACTATAAGCAAGTCTAATAGCTACAATGATTAACCTAACAATGATACATAAGTGCAGTACTTCAAACAGCAGTGTTTAACTCAACCTGTAACGCCCCGTGAAGACAACCATCTAGTTATTCCTAGGATATTGCTCATTTACTATTGCTGGGTAAGCTGAGCCAGGGTTTTCAGCTGTGCATGTATCGAATTAAAATGACCAGAAAGATTTATACAACACATTCCATCAAACTCTTCACAGCCATGTCCCTGTTCCAACAACAAAAGGTTCTGCAGTGTTGCATGTCTTAGAGAGTCAACATTTAAACAACAAATCAGAAATTGCCTTCGATGTAGTATTTGTCTGCTTAGCAACTCAGTCTGCTTAGTTGAGCCAAGGCCCCGGCTGAAGCACTTACAGTGATTTGGCATATTATGATTGGATACATGTTTTGGAAGACCCTTAATGACTAACATATAATTGGTTAAACACAGGTGTGAGAACTCAACCTTGAAAGCTTGCCAACAGTCCACAGTTCTCATTAACTTGGTGAATTCCAGCCTCTTATCTTGCTTGCTTAAGCTTCTTCGGGCCTCTCATGGCCTTGCTGTACCTTTCAGGACTATTCAAAGTTTATGTACCAATTATGCATTCTCCCATGAGAACACTGTCTCCACATCTCCCCCCTTTTGTTTTCTCCAGTAACAAGTTGCTACTACAGCAAGGCACACACAAATTTACATTAGCAGAGTAACTATTACAGGGTGCAGCAGCATGTTGAAGATGCTGATGGCAGTGAGGGACTAGCCAAAGAAATTTCTTACCAGTGGAATTCTCCCACCCTCTTAATTTGTTCTATCACCTGCTTTATAAGACTACCATTGTATTAAAATCTTTCTAGCTTTTGCCTTAGCATTTTCTAGCAGCTACTGCAAATTTCCACACTCTAACATCTCTTTTACAAGTGACAAATCTATACAATGCAAGGTGCAGTTTCTTATTAGCAACTAGCTAGTAAATACAGGTGGTTTTATACACAAAATCACAACCTCTAATAATAGCTACTTTACAAGCACACATATTCAGGATGTTACTTTTCAGTTGTCCCCAAGTGATGTTTTGCAGTTAATCGTTCTTTCTCTTCCTCTATCTCATTCTGCTTGGGGTATTCACGGTCAGCTCCTTTAGCTGAGGCATCAGGTTTTTCCATTCGTCTGTCCAGCTCATGGCAGGGCTTGACAAACTTTGCAGGCAGTCGCCATGGACCTGTAGGCAGGAGGACACAAATATACCCCCTCCCACAGGTTATCAGTTCTTCAGTTCTTGAGAAGTAGACAGGTTAAATGCAGCATCATTACTCTCTCTCTCTCTCCCCCCCCCCCCCCCCCCTTTTTTATTTGCAAAAGCCATCCTGCTGGGCAGCAACAATAGCGGCCTGCCTGCTTCAGCAGCAACCATAAATACCCACCGGCAACCACACCTTTATGTTAACCCTTTCATGCCCGAACTGTTAAACAGCTACCCGTTGAAAGCTTTTACATGAACCCAATAACAAGAAAAATACACAGAACACCGTCTGCCCTCAGCACACACATACAAACACACGCGTCTGGGATCCCACAAGCACACCACACAATATTTGAAGCACAAAATCCAGACAATCATTACTCCCACTACAGTTCCACGTACAGAACATGGCACAAGGACCCTGTGGAGACTAACAGCAAACCAGCTCCGAGAGGCATCATTGCAGTGCGAGGTGGCAGGCTCAACCTTAGCGGGTGTCCCCACAGAGGCTCTGCCTCCCCCACATCGTATGAGGCTTGGGCTTTTATACTGACCAAAATGCACACTCATTCCGACAGAGGTGGCCAGCCTGTGCTGGAAGAAGTGGCCAGCAGTATCTACAGAGGTCTCCAAGGGTTGATAGAAACCTGGACATACTTATATTTACCAACTTCTAGTACATGAGTATCACAGAGAAACTGTATGGGCTCCCCCTGTCAATTGCAAGAAAAAATCATAACATATACAGCTTGAGTGTAAGAGGATTTTAACGCATACGTGGTCACTGTTTGTCAGGCCTCTTTAACTATTTTGAGATCAAGAGCTTCCCACTCTTTAGCCCCCTGCTGTGTAGTAAATACAGGATATGCAAAGATGCCCATTGCAGAAAATTCCCCAGTAATGATCACATCCTTGGTTACCCATTGTTACAGCTGAGCGTCTCCAGGGCCAGTGAGTCTGAGCAGACCGACCAGGAAGATGAAGAGTCAGAGTCTGGAAGCAGAGTATATAAATCTGGCTCGGATTCAGGGGATTCGGGGGCTGATCCTGAGCCGAACTCAGGGTCTCCGTTGCTCGCAGCTGTGTCTTTCTTATCAGATGTCTCCCGTTCGGTATGTAGCCATCTGCAGACCTGGCTTCTCCGTAACTGAGTTAAAAATTTCCACTCTAGGGCATAGTGGGTTGGAGAGGCTCGCAGTTCCTTTAAATCTCCCGCTAGCGCATGATCCCTATTTTCTACTGCGTGCTTCAAAATGGCACCGCAATCGATCTGGCGCCGAGGCACCGCCCTCTTTCTTTCGGATTCCTCGACATTTATCATGTGCATACCTTCCAATATACTTTCTCTGTCCTTTTCAAAGTCCCTACTTTCGGAACTGGGGTGGTGGGGGAGCAGGGGGTTACACCTCCTCCGCGGCACCTTCTGATGGAGGGGGAGAAAAGGAAGGGGGGAGGGGGAAACCCTGTGCTCCCGCGAGTTGGGGGAAACGAGTTGTAATCTTCCCCTGGTTTCAACCGACCGGGGACGTCTGTTCCAAGTTTCTTCGTTGCTACCACGGCAGTTTTCTTTTCTGCCTTGTATCTTTTTATACAGTTCATTACTTCTCTCTGTGGTTTACCGAGTTTCTTTGCCGTTTTATCATCATTTAGCATTGAGTCAAATAGCTCATCACCAAACTTTCGCCACTCACTCTCCTCAAAAACTGTATTAGGATCTACAAAAAATCCCTTAGCCTTCCCTTCAGCCACTAGACCTGCTAGCTGCTTTAGAGTCTCAGGCTCAATTCCCCGCTTTTATAAAAAGCACTGTAATAAGATTCAGTCAGCTGATCGGAGCTAGCCTAGCTAGAGCCGCAGCCGGCAGGCTTCAGCGACCACGAGGGTCACCGGAGATTAGGAAAATCAGAGGGGATAGCGCAGAGACATCGTGATTCCCGACATCTCCCGATCCCCGAAGCCCCAGCAGCCCTTGCGAGAGCGCGGCTGACGTGCCGGGGGGCGTTCCCACAGTGACGGTGACCACTCCGCTGCCCCTTGCCTTGGAAGAGCCTCTGAGAGGGCAGCGACACCACCAGGCGCAGGGAGGAGCAAGCAGGTCGTGTTGCTGACCCTGTTGCTGGTGTCCCAGACTGCGGACCAATATGGTCGCCTCCAGAAAGAGAGCTTGCAGTAAGGTGACTGCAGCAACTCAGACAGAGACCCCGTCCCAAACCGTGGCTGTTCAGGTCTCTGGGTGCAGGGAGTGCCAGAGCCTGCTGCTGCCGGAGGAGGGAGGACAGCATTCCACCTGCGTGAGGTGTGAGCAGGTAGAAGATCTGCTTAGCCTGGTGGCAAAACTTAAGGAGGAGGTTGAGGCGCTGAGGACCATCAGGGAATGTGAAAGGGAGATCGACTGGTGGAGTAACTCCCTGGCGTGCCAGTCGGAACGGTTCCAGGGAGATACTCCCCAAAAGGGGAAGGACCCCCTGCCTTCTCACACAGAGGGGGATGGCCCGAGACAGCCCCTGCCCTGTAGCTGTTGCACAGAGGCAGGGGACCAAAAAGACGACGAGGGTTGGAAGCGAGTTCCACTTCGGCGTTGTGGGAAACCCTCCCCCCTTCCTGCCCTGCTTCCCCAGGTGTCCCTCCGTAATAGGTTTGAGGCCCTGGATCTTGAAGGAGATGTAGGTGAGAATGTGGGGCAAGGCCAGCCCACAAGGCCACATAGGAAAAGGCGGTCGACTTTGCACCTCAAGACTGCCTCTGTTAAGAAAGAAAGAAGGGTCATTGTAGTAGGGGATTCCCTTCTGAGAGGAACAGAGGGCCCTCTGCAGCAACCACGAGATGGTGGAATTCAGGATCTTGTGTGGTAGGACCAGTAGAATAGCAAGTAGAATTGCAACCCTGGACTTTAGCAGGGCAAACTTTGGCCTTTTCAAGCAATTGCTAGGGGAAATCCCATGGGCAAGGCTGCTTGAAGGTAAAGGGACCCAAGATAGTTGGTTGACATTCAAGGATTGCTTTTTCCGAGCTCAAGATCGGAGCATCCCGACACGTAGGAAGTCAAGGAAGAGGGCCAGGAGACCTGCGTGGCTAAATAGGGAATTGCTGGGTATGCTCAAGTGGAAGAGGAGAGTTTACAGGTCATGGAAGGAGGGGCTGGCCACTTGGGAGGAATATAAGGCTGCTGCTAGAGGATGTAGGAAGGCAGCTAGGATGACTAAGGCCTCCTTAGACTTAAACCTGGCGGGAAGGGTCAAGGACAGCAAAAAGAGCTTTTTCAAATACATGGCAGACAAAACTAACACCAGAGGCAATGTAGGCCCACTGATGAACGGGATGGGTGCCCTGGTGACAGAAGATACAGAGATGGCAGAGTTACTGAATGCCTTCTTTGTCTCTGTCTACTCTGCTGTAGGCAGTCCTGAAGAGCCCTGTACCCCTGAGACCTTAGATGAAGTCAGGTCAACGGAGCGGTTTGCCTTAGTCGATGAGGAATGGGTTAGAGACCAGTTGAGCAATCTGGACATCCGTAAATCCATGGGTCCAGATGGGATGCACCCGCGGGTGCTGAGGGAACTGGCGAAAGTCATTGCTAGACCACTCTCCATGATCTTTACCAAGTCTTGGGAAACGGGAGAGGTGCCTGGAGGACTGGAGGAAAGCAAATGTCACTCCGGTCTTCAAAAAGGGCAAGAATGAGGACCCGGGTAACTATAGACCGGTCAGCCTCACCTCCATCCCTGGGAAAGTGATGGAACACCTTATCCTTGGTGCCATCTTAAGGCATATCAAGGATAAGAGGGTTATGAGGGGCAGTCAACATGGCTTCACCAAGGGGAAATCATGTTTGACCAATCTCTTAGCCTTTTATGAGGAAATAACACGGTGGATGGATGATGGCAGAGCAGTGGATGTGGTCTACCTTGACTTCAGCAAAGCATTTGACACAGTCTCTCACAGCCTCTGGGAAAATTGAAAGGTACAATGGGCTGTTAAAAACTACACTGAGAGCAATGGGTGGGGGAACTTTCAAGCATTGGGATACACACTTACCAAAGGCCACCTGGTTGGTCAACACCAGAGGATCTGCCAACAGGGCTAGACCAGCCCAGTCGGAACTTTTACATATTGGAGAGGGGGACAAGGTTCCTGTGGTGCATATGGCGAATTTGCTGGGGAAGACAGTCTGGGTTACTCCTGCTTCAGGTCAAAGCAAATCCACTCGTGGGATTGCTTTTGCTCAGGGACCTGGATATACTTGGTGGGTAATGCAGGACGACGGGGAACTCTTGATGTATACCTCAAGGGGATTTGATTTTAGGGGGAAACAGCCAATGAACTTAATTGTATGCAGTTGCCTGCTATGTAATACTTTTGTAGCCCATCAACTAGATGTCTTCAGGGCATCAGCGACTAGCCCTGACTTCCCTCCTACCATCATCCCAACAGAGGATAAACTTTGATAGAACCAGACGAGTTCCGCACTAAAGGAACGACCGGTAGCAGCAGGCAACGATCCAATACTGCACACAGCCTCTCCTGCCCTGAAAGACTCTTACAAGAGATGGAACCTGACACAATGGACGGAATTGAATCGGCAGCATTATAGGAATTGGTCCATGCACTAAAAAAATGATCTCTTTCTCTTGGTCTGTGTGTGTATGTGGGATCTGAGCATGAAGTGAATGGTATGGAATAAGGGGTGGATACTGTCCTGGGTTTAGCAGTAGCAGTCGATTTTTCTCCTTCTTGGTAGCTGGTGCAGCGCTGTGTTTTGACTTTCAGCGTGGGAACAGTGCTGATAACACCAATGTTTTGAGTTGTCACTAAGTAATGTTTACCCTGACTTGTGAGGCTCATGCTCTGCCAGGGAGGAGGGGAAGCCGGGAGGAAGCAGAGACAGGACACCTGATCCAGGCTAGCCAAAGAGGTATTCCATACCACAGCACGTCATGTCCCAGGGTGGGGTGGTAACTGGGAGTTACCCGAAAGGACACGGGGTCTTCTGGGTCAGACTCGTTTTTTGGCAGGTGGTATCGTATTCTCTTCCCTTGTTATTTTCTCTTATCATTGTTGTCATTGGTGGTAGCAGTGGTGATTTGTGTTGTACATCGGTTGCTGGACTGTTCTTGTCTCAACCCGTGGGAGTTGCATTCTTTCGATTCTCCTCCCCATCCCTCTGGCAGCGGGGAAAGGGACACAGTCCTCGACTGCTTCCAGCACAGCACCACTCACTGGGAGTGAGTGAACAAGCTGTCTGGCTGGGTTTAAACCACGAGAATGATGAATAAGAAGTTTCTTATACAATACAAAGTAGCCTCTTCCACGGTAATGACTCCCTCCAAATTCTAAACAGCCAAAGAATTTGGATAAATAACCAAACCAAAATCCAACAGCTCAAATTCTGAGGTTTGCCTATTATCAGCCTCAAGATAACATGCAAGCAGAATTAAAGAAGAGTAAAGTAATTCAAAGTGAGAGGCAAGATATCAGTCTGGTAAAAAAATAATACACTCCACTCAGAGTCCACATACGTTCCATTGATCTAGCATTTTGCTATTGGTATGTATGTGTCATTCAAATAAGACGCATTAATCACTGAAAAATACTTCCTGAAAATTAATTGTTTCTACTCACACTCTCAGATGCAGATCTTAGCAGGTGAGCTGCAACACCATGTGCAATAAGGTTTCCAAACTACTAGCAACTAGGAGCTGGTCCTGAATGCAGAACAAAAACCTGAACAGAGCCTGATGCTCTACATGTGAAAGACAATAAGCAGTAAATGGGCCTGCATACCCGGGAGACTGGAAGCATGCTGCTCTGATATTACAGAAGCAGTACCCTGGAAGAGGATCAGCATCTTCTCTGACATGTCCATACATCCAGTGAGGCCTTCAAAGCTCCCACACCTGAAACATAGAAGTAGAGCTAATCTGCCCTCAAAGCCACTTGCCTGCTTCTGAACTGTCAGTGACAGGAACGAAAACAGAAATGCAATAAGATATGCTCTTCCAGGGCCCCATTTATTAAGTGAATACAAAAATAATATAATTTAAGTGCAGAGGCACAATAATCTGCTCCATGGCTAAAAGATATCTTGGGTTAGCAGTAAACGCAGTTCACAATGCCTTGTAAACAGACCTCTTTACAAGCAAGAGGCATACTGAAACATGACACACCTTGGATTAGAAGTTACCTGTTGCAGCAATACTCCCCACTTCTCATCTTGAGATTTCAGGGCACTTCACAAAACATTTTCAGAAGAGCCCATGTGAAACAAATGAAACACAAGCAACTTGCACTGTAAAAAGTTGAGAAAGTACCACAGCATGTTCCAAGCATGATGGCTTTTACCCCTTGTCAGGTTTGGTTTGCAATGAGAAATAACAGCCAAAGCTACTGTGCATTATGGAAGTTTTAAAAATGAATACTTCTTTTTAAAATTATTTTTACAGCAACCTGTGGCACAGCTGAATAAAAAATAACATTTTTCTTAATACAGTACATGGCATTTCTCCTCAATTGCACAAGTAAATTTGGAAGCGCTTTCAGTTTGTGTTATAGGCAAACAGGAAAGAAAAATAAGTCAGGCAGGCCTTCAGTCTCCTTTCCATCTCTCTGCCCACTGTTTTATCCCCACCCTTTCACATCTGAGAGTCCACATACATTCCATTGATCAGGTAATCCACCTGCGTGTAATCCTTCTTCTTGTAGCTCTCATAGGCCTGCATAAGGAAAAGAACTATAACAGTTATGAAAAACACCATACCAACTAAAAGCACTGCAAGAAGCAAACTTTTATCCACCAAGTACTGAGTCAGGGGCTCTGCTGCAATGAGAAGATACTCATTGTCTATGTCCTGAGTTTCTGCAAGGCCCGAAACTGTTGCTTTGGGTGCACCTGCTGGAACGATGGCTGTTGAAAAAATGTGAGCTGTTGACTCTATCCCATGCCCAGGCACAGTTTCTGCTATATGGGCAGTAATTAAAACTGTGGCACTTCTTGTAGAGCCCATATGAGAAGTCGATTTACTCAAGGATGTTGTGGCTATACGTGCTTCTGAATCTAGATTTGGCAATGTAACAGGGAGTGGATTCACAGAGTGAGAACTCTCCAAGGGTGTAATTTTCATGGCATGAGTGGAAGTAGTGGCAGATGTTCCTACAGCTGGTGGGATGGAGGTGGCCAGTGTTGTGGTCAGTGTCTTCAGGCCAGCTTCAGTAGTGGTGGGGCTACTAGAGCAGGGAGTGCTGGTGGTGGTGATGGCTGGATTAAACTGCTCTGTCTGACTCACTGGAGTACCTGAAGTGACAGTGAGAAGAGCAGAAGTGGGGGACAACCCTGAGACAGAGCTACTATTTCCTGATTTTTCAGTGGTGGCCACACGCTTGGTGACATGGCTGGATGTGGAAGCAGAGATGTTACCAGACGTGGGAAAAGAGGGAATGGATGACATAGCTGTAGAAAGATGACCAGAAACTTCACGGGCATTTGAGGCTTCAGCAGTTGTTTCATAAGCTGAAGTGAGGACAGTTGCATTTATAACATCTTTTGTTATGTCTGTGACAGCAGTGGTGGTTGCTATGGTGGTGGTAGCATTGCTTGCAATTGTTTCTCTTGCAGTTGTTGTTACGGCTGTGGCAGCAGTGTTAGTATTGCTTGCAATTGTTTCTGTTGCATTTGTTGTTACATTTCCACTGTCAGCCCCAAGAAAATCCCTCAGATGAATCTTGTGAGTTTGAACAGGTAAGGACAGGTTTTCCACATTGTTTTGGTCAACTTGTGCATTCAGCATCCTCCTCTTTTTCTGTGGATAGCTTTGGTGGTGAAACAGGATTCCTTCAAAAAGACAAAAACAATGAGTGTCGTAAGACTAAAACTCTCAAGATCAAATCTGACTTCAAACCCCAACATGCAAACCAGAACACATTCTGCAGCACATGTAGTACAACTGAAATAAATCAGTCCTAAAGTCAGCAATTTTTTTTTTTTTTTGGGGGGGGGGGGAAAGGGCAAGATGTTGTTTGTCATTTGTATTTGCCTCAGACCACTGGCATTTGCCCAACCAAGGAATTATCTCCACAAAAGGGGAGTAAGGAAGTGCAGAGTTGCAATGTAGAAGCACATTATCAACAGGAGTAGCGTTACAAGTGCCAGCTCCTGAGAAGAAGCTCTCACACTTTCAAAGTTACACAGCATCAACAAAGCCTTCATGCTTAGATTCATAATTTCCATCTCTCAAAACTGAGTGGAAATTTCCGCTTACACTTTCATACTTCAGAAGAATCTCCTTCACAATTAGTGACCTAGATTTATAGAGACCTAAATCCCATCAAAGACCTTTGCTTATCAAAGGTCTGTAGCTATACTGCAAAGAAAACTTTGCCAAGCCAAAAGAACCATGGACAAACTTCTTTTTTCTAAAAAAAAAAAAAAAAAAACCAAACCCAAACCAAAAACAAAACCACAACAACAAAACCAACCAACCAACCAAAAATCAACAAAAAACTTGGGTACAGCAAACTCTTGAAACATACTGTAGAAAATTGATTCCCCAGTTTCCAACAAGCTCCATTTTGTTGTTGTGTCACTTAATTAAAATTGAAGACCCTGGCACTGTAAAGTCACCATGAGCAATTGCTACTAAGGCTGCTCCCATTATAGAAACAGCCTGCTGCCTCTGGCGCAAAATCCTGCAATCTCTGGAAAAGCAATGCCAAAGCATTTTTCCTTTCTCTTAAAAAAATGTAAATACATCTGTTATGCCTTTATGTTCCAAAGGAGGGTGCGTGGAGTGCAAACAGCTTGAATGAATGATGTGCTCAATATGGTGACAAACTGTTACTCAAAGACAGATCATGTACCTGTAAGTGCCAGAGTCCTCACAAGGCTGAAGAAACAGTTTTTCCAGTGGACTAAGTTCACCTACAGAATCGTCCCGCAAGGCATCTCGCAACCCATTTCTCTCTGCGAAAAGCCAGTCAATGTGTAAACACAGGCATTTAAAGCAAAAGGACAAGGATCCTGGATTTAGCAGGAGCCTGAAGCATGGAATTACCTCCAAGCAGATCTTTGATGTCTCGTTCCCCAGCATTGTGGCACACACTCAGCTGGTGACAGCGGAAGAGGATGCAATAATTTTGGTAGGGCACAAACCAATTACAGTGATGGTTACCTGAAAACAACAGAGAAAATAAAGTCATGTTATCACAGAATGGTTTGGGTTGGAAAGGACCTTAAGATCGAGTTCCAACCCCTCTGCCATGGGCAGGGACACCTCCCACTAGATCAGGTTGTCCAAGGCTCTGTCCAACCTGGCCTTGAACACTGCCAGTTAAAGAATCTAACCAGTTGGGTCACTACACACTGTATACTGAATGCACTGCTTCAGGTCTGTAATTAAAGAATTAAAAACAAAACTAAACCCCAACCACAATAGCTGGAAGGTCAGGCCTTAAGGGATCCTAACAGCCTTAGTGAAAACAACTGGAAGATTAGTTCAATCAATATAGCTGCTGCAGCCTACCTACCTGCTTGTCTTTTGGTATCAACATCTCCTAACAACAGCAATTTACTCACCCAGACAATGACAAAGAGAGTGCTGTACAGTTTGGACCCATCTAAATGCTAGCATTAATCCACATGTCTGAATAGGGGGGTAGGGTGAGGGGAAGTGAGCTGTAACTGAGAAGCCACTCATCACCCATGGGAGAGGGCTCTCATCTCAGTGCTTGGAGTTCCACAGAAATTTACTCTTCATTTGCTGAACCAATTACATTTCAAGAAATTAAAACCCACTCCTCAGAAATGAAAGCACATTTGGATGTGCCCCAATTCCAAATCCCACCTCCTGTCCCTCACCTGACAAGCCACACTAGTGGAGAAATGCAGGCCATCTACTACTGTAAATCATGCCATTTCCCATTTCTTGGGAAGGGGAAAACAAAAAGCCACCAGCCTCTCTTGCACTGGCTACTTGTCTAAGTCAGTCAGTTCAGAAAGATCAAGAGACAAATGTGGTCAGCATCATTAAAACACCCTGGTTTCTGATGCCTTCAGGATGGTATCCAGCTGCTCATGACTTCCCTGTTGCTCCCCAGGAGAACCAGAGACCTCTACTGAGCTGTACTGATTAATACTCTCTCATGCAACTCCAGACTGAAGCTCCAGCCGACATGTACACTGCAAGACACATGCCACCCAGTGGCTCCTTTTTGCTTACTTCTAATTAGGAGACAGAAGGAAAAAAAAAAAAAAAAAAAAATGTGGAAGGACAACAAATGTTCTTCAGAGCTATTCTGAAAGGAAACTATGTAGGCAGATGCCAAGGTTTTCCCTAAAACTGGTTTACTTCATGCTTAAGCCTGCTGCTACTGGAAAGAAACTGCAGATACACATAGGCAAACAAGCCAGGTGTCGTGGTTTAAACCCAGTCAGGTAACTTGTTCACTCACTCCCAGTGAGTGGTGCCGAGCTGACAACAATCAAGGTCCGTGTCCGTCTTCCCCCCCCTGCACCGGGGCTCTCCCCTTCCCCGCTCCCGGAGGAACGGGGAGGAGGATCGAGAGAGTGCAACTCCTACGGGTTGAGACAAGAACAGTCCAGCAACAAATCACCACTGCTACTATCAGCTAAAACAATGATAAGGGAAAATAACAAGGGAAGAGAATACGATACCACCGGCCAAGAAAACGAGTTCCACCCGGAAGCTCCTGTCCTTCCGGGTAACTCCCAGTTACCCCCCACCCCGGGCATGACGTGCTGTGGTATGGAATACCTCCCCGGCTAGCCCGGGTCAGGCGCCCCGTCTCTGCTTCCTCACAGCTTCCCCTCCTCCCTGGCAGAGCATGAGCCTCACAGAGTCCTTGGTCAGGGTAAACATCACTTAGCAACAACCGACAACATCGGCTTCACCAACACTGTTCTCAAACTAGAAGTCAAAACACAGCACTGCACCAGTTAACACAAAGGAAAAAACATGACTGCTACTGCTGAACCCAGGACATTATCCACCCCTTATTCCATACCATTCACGTCGTGCTCAGATCCCACATTTTCAATACACCATCGCTCTCCCACATATATACATCCATATACATAAAGACCAAGAGGAAAAAAATAATTTTCTTAGTGCATGGACCAATCCCTATAATGCTGCCGAGTCCATTCGGTCCATGATGTTCCAAGTTCATTCTCTGTTGGGATGATGGCTGGAGGGAAGTCAGGGCCAGTCGCTGGTGACCTGGAGACATCTAGTTGATGGGCTATAAAAGCATTACACAGCAGGCAACTGCATACAATTGAGTTCACTGGCTGTTTTCCCCTAAAATCAAATCCCCTTGAGGTATACATCGGACTTCCCCATCTTCCCGCATTACCCACCAAGTATATCCAGGTCCCTGAGCAAAAGCAATCCCACGAGTGGGTTTGCTTTGACCTGAAGCAGGAATAACCCAGACTGTCTTCCCCAGCAAATTCTTCATATGCACCACGGGAACTTTGTCCCCCTCTACAATATGTAAAAGTTCTGACTGGGCTGGGCCAGCCCTGTTGGCAGATCCTCTGGTGTTGACCAACCAGGTGGCCTTTGGTAAATGTGTATCCCAATGCTTGAAAGTTCCCCCACCCATCGCTCTCAGTGTAGTTTTTAACAGCCCATTGTACCGTTTGATTTTCCCAGAGGCTGGTGCATGGTAGGGGATGTGATATACCCACTCAATGCCAAGCTCTTTGGCCCAAGTGTCTATAAGGTTATTCCGGAAATGAGTCCCATTGTCTGACTCAATTCTCTCTGGGGTGCCGTGTCGCCACAAAATCTGTTTCTCAAGGCCCAGGATAGTGTTCTGGGCAGTGGCATGGGGCACAGCGTATGTTTCCAGCCACCCGGTGGTTGCTTCCACCATGGTAAGCACATGGCGCTTGCCTTGGCGGGTTGGTGGCAGTGTGATATAGTCAATCTGCCAGGCCTCCCCATATTTATACTTCAACCATCGTCCTCCATACCAAAGAGGCTTTAACCGCTTGGCTTGTTTAATTGCAGCACATGTTTCACACTCATGAATAACCTGGGCAATAGTGTCCATTGTTAAGTCCACCCCTCGGTCACGGGCCCGTCTATATGTTGCATCTCTGCCCTGATGGCCTGAAGTGTCATGGGCCCACCGGGCCAAAAATAATTCACCTTTATGTTGCCAATCTAAGTCCATCTGAGCCACTTCAATCTAGCCACTTTATCCACTTGTTGGTTGCTCTGGTGTTCCTCAGTGGCCCGACTCTTGGGTACATGGGCATCTACATGACGTACCTTCACCACCAGGTTCTGCACCCGGGCAGCAATATCTTTCCACAGTGCAGCAGCCCAGATGGGTTTACCTCTGCGTTGCCAGTTGCTCTGCTTCCATTGCTGCAACCACCCCCACAGGGCATTTGCCACCATCCATGAGTCAGTATAGAGATAAAGTACTGGCCACTTTTCTCGTTCAGCAATGTCCAGGGCCAGCTGGATGGCTTTCACCTCGGCAAATTGACTCGATTCACCCTCTCCTTCAGCAGTTTCTGCAACTTGTCGTCCAGGACTCCATACAGCTGCCTTCCGTCTCCGATGCTTTCCCACAATACGGCAAGAGCCATCAGTAAAGAAGGCATACTGCTTTTCACTTTCTGACAGTTTATTATATGGTGGGGCCTCTTCAGCACGCACCACCTCCTCCTCTGGTGACATTCCGAAATCTTTGCCCTCTAGCCAGTCCATGATGACTTCTAGAATGCCTGGACGACTGGGATTTCCTATTCGAGTTCGTTGTGTAATTAGTGCAGCCCATTTACTCCATGTAGCATCAGTTGCATGATGTGTAGAGGAGACCCTGCCTTTGAACATCCAGCCCAGCACGGGCAGCCGGGGCGCCAGGAGGAGCTGTGCTTCAGTGCCAATCACTTCCGAAGCAGCTCGAACCCCTTCATACGCTGCCAGTATCTCTTTCTCAGTTGGGGTATAGCTGGCCTCAGATCCTTTGTATCCCCGACTCCAAAAGCTGAGGGGTCGACCTCGAGTCTCCCCTGGAGCTTTCTGCCAGAGGCTCCAGGTAGGACCGTTCTCCCCAGCTGCAGTGTACAGCACATTTTTTACATCTGGCCCGGTCCGGACTGGTCCAAGGGCTACTGCATGAACTATCTCACGTTTAATTTGCTCAAAGGCTTGTTGCTGCTCAGGGCCCCATTTAAAATCATTCTTCTTCCGGGTCACATGATAGAGAGGGCTTACAATCGAACTGTAATTTGGGATGTGCATTCTCCAGAACCCCACTGCACCCAAGAAAGCTTGCGTTTCTTTCTTATTAGTTGGTGGAGACATTGCTGTTATCTTGTTGATCACATCTGTGGGGATCTGTCTATGTCCATCTTGCCATTTTATGCCCCAAAATTGAATCTCCTGTGCAGGTCCCTTGACCTTACTCCGTTTTATGGCAAAACTAGCTTTCAGCAGGATTTGGATTATTTTCCTCCCTTTCTCAAAGACTTCTTCCACTGTATCGCCCCACACAATAATGTCATCAATGTATTGCAGGTGTTCTGGAGCTTGCCCCTGTTCCAGTGCAGTCTGCATCAGTCCATGGCAAATGGTAGGGCTGTGTTTCCACCCCTGGGGCAGTCGGTTCCAAGTGAACTGGACACCCCTCCAAGTAAAAGCAAACTGTGGCCTGCACTCTGCTGCCAAAGGAATGGAGAAAAATGCATTGGCAATATCAATCGTGGTATACCACTTGGCTGCCTTTGACTCTAGTTCATAGTGAAGTTCTAGCATGTCCGGTACGGCAGCACTCAATGGTGGTGTGACTTCATTCAGGCCACGATAGTCTACTGTTAGTCTCCATTCTCCATTAGACTTTCGCACTGGCCATATGGGGCTATTGAAGGGTGAGCGGGTCCTGCTGATCACCCCCTGACTCTCCAGTCTACGGATCAGCTGATGGATGGGAATCAGGGAGTCTCGGTTGGTGCGATATTGCCGCCGGTGCACTTTTGTGGTCGCAATTGGCACTTGTTGTTCTTCAACTTTCAGCAACCCCACAGCAGAGGGATCTTCTGAGAGACCAGGCAAGGTGGACAGCTGCTCAATTTCCTCAGTCTCCAAAGCAGCAATACCAAAAGCCCACCGGTACCCTTTTGGGTCTTTGAAGTACCCTCTCTTGAGGTAGTCTATGCCGAGGATGCATGGAGCCTCTGGACCAGTCACAATAGGGTGCTTTTGCCACTCCCTCCCAGTCAGGCTGATTTCAGCCTCCAGCACAGTCAACTCTTGGGATCCTCCTGTTACTCCAGAAATATAGATGGGTTCCACCCCTTGACAGCTTGATGGCATCAGGGTACACTGTGCACCGGTATCTACTAGAGCCTTATACTTCTGTGGGACTGATGTGCCAGGCCATCTGATCCACACAGTCCAGTAAATCCGATTGTCCCCTACCTCCACCTGGCTGGAGGCAGGGCCCCTCTAATGGTCGTCACAGCACTGGACACTTAAGTCGTGTTGAAAGGGATTATTCTTCATTATCACAGGAGCTGGAGTAAAATCAGCTCTTCCACTCCATCTGGGAAACTGCTCACCAGAGACTGAAGCCGTAGCTCTCATGGGACGATCAGTCTTGGCCCTTGCTCCCCTCTTCAGTTCACTCACCCGTTCCTCCAAAGCTGAAGTAGGTTTTCCATCCCACTTTGTCATGTCTTCTCCGTGATCCAGCAGGTAAAACCATAGGGTACCCCGTGGCGTATACCTTCTGTATCTCCTCTCTTGAATAATAGGACGTCTTTTGTTAATAGCTGAGACGTGTGTTGGTACACGTGAGGAGCTGGATAAATCAGATACATCGTCCCTCAATTTGTCGAGGTCCTGGGACAGTTTTTTCACAGCTGAGATGATGGAAGGAGTGAGATTGTCTTCGAACTCTCGGAGTTTATGAACCATTTCATCCACTGTTAGTGGTACTATGTCATTCCAGGTCACTGTTGCCAATGAATGGGCATATGATGACGGTGCATTCCGTGTAAGTTTTCGCCACATGGGTCGTGTACATTCAACTTCATCTGGATCTATAGGTGTATCCCCGTTATTCGGCTTGATGTGATAGATCATCTCTACGATGGCCGATTCCCTCAGAGACTGGATGCCTTTGTCTATAGTAGTCCACTTGGCCGAACGACTCGTAACATCGTCCTTGTACGGAAACCTTTCTTTCACAGCTGCCAAGAGCCGCCTCCAAAGGCTGAGGGACTTTTTCTCTCTTGCAATTGCTTTGTCAATTCCCCCTTCTCTAGCAAGTGATCCCAGCTGCTTGGCTTCTGTACCTTCTAGTTCGTGACCATCGGCCCCATTGTCCCAGCATCGGAGTAACCAGGTGATGATGTGCTCCCCTGGTTGACGGGTAAAATCTTTTCGCATATTCCGCAGCTCGGTTGAGGTTCGAGGTCGAGAAGTTACCTCTTCTTCTTCTTCTTCGTCATGTGATGATGACTCCTGATCAGATTCTGGACCGGGTGGTGAATTCATTGGTTCTTCATCTCGCTTCACCCTTTTTGCCTCCTTTTTGCTTGTTCTCTTGCGTACAGGGGCAACTGATATTGGTAGAATTAGATTAATTCAGAACTGGTAGAGAAGCAACATCTTTCCTGTGTCCTTAAAGAGGAAATAAAAGCTTCTGCAGAACAAAACGTGACAGATCATAAACAGGTAAAAAGATGGGATAAAATGTGTATCCATCCCACATAATAGTAAGTACAAGACACCCCGGTGAGGTTTCAGATGCTAAACCAAGATAGAGCTTTGCAAGTGTCGTGGTTTGAGTAGCGACTGTACTTGTTGCTGGGGGTGGTGTAGCTACCGTGTTTGGAGCTGGGGTAACCGCGCTGTCTATTGCAGTTGAAGTTTGAGCAGCTGCTGTACTTGCCACTGGGGTAGCTGCGCAGTTCATTGCAGCCAAAGTTTGAGTAGCGACTGTCGCTTTGCCCTCAAATCCGCCGATATTCTTTTCCTTTTGAAGGTGCTGGATAGTGTTGAACAAGGCCCTGTAAGCATAGGCCAAGCCCCAGCACGTTGCCGTGATTTGTCCATCTCTGGTATGGCCAGAATGACCACACACCTCATTTAAGTGTTTTACTAATTCTTCTGGATTTTGCAGTTGTTCGGTAGTGAAATTCCAAAATACTGGAGGGGCCCACTGACCTAGATACTTGCCCATACTATCCCACAAACCCTGCCACTCATGGCTGTCCAGCCTCTGGGAAAATCTCTCGGTCCTCCTACATCGTCTTTTGACCCCAGACAAGACCCAAACCTGAATCTGCTTAACTCTTGAAATCAGTAGTGGGCAAAACACACTCTGTATGCGTGTTAGCATGGTGATTCCCATCACCATCAGCAAACAAGTCTCAACAGCATTAAAAGGCCATTCAAAAAATTCAAAACTCTCAAATGTAAATGGTCTGGGGGGACGACTAGGAGGGTAAAAGGATGTCTCCTTCACAGGTTGAGCACCTGAGAAGGAGAAAAAAGATGTGTAATTGCTAAGCACCTCCATCATATACCTCCCAAAGTATAAAGGTGGCGACCACACTGGGAACATAAACCAGATCAGTTTCATGATCAATGATTCTATAGTATTACAAGTCATTACCATAAAGTACAATGGGATAAAAACCTTAGCCCAAGCCCCACACTTGAAAAACACTAATACAGCCAATACCGGATGGACGTAAGATATGGTATACTGAAACTGTGAGATGAAGAGGAAAAACCTTGAGAGCCAATAAATCAGCATTGTGACGAGTGACTATCAATCCAGTCAGATCTGTTCTTATCTCAACCCCTCGTGCCCCACGTTGGGCGCCAAAAAAGAACTGTCGTGGTTTAAACCCAGTCAGGTAACTTGTTCACTCACTCCCAGTGAGTGGTGCCGAGCTGACAACAATCAAGGTCCGTGTTCGTCTCCCCCCCCTCCCTGCACCGGGGCTCTCCCCTTCCCCGCTCCCGGAGGAACGGGGAGGAGGATCGAGAGAGTGCAACTCCTACGGGTTGAGACAAGAACAGTCCAGCAACAAATCACCACCGCTACTATCAGCTAAAACAATGATAAGGGAAAATAACAAGGGAAGAGAATACGATACCACCGGCCAAGAAAACGAGTTCCACCCGGAAGCCCCTGTCCTTCCGGGTAACTCCCAGTTACCCCCCACCCCGGGCATGACGTGCTGTGGTATGGAATACCTCCCCGGCTAGCCCGGGTCAGGCGCCCCGTCTCTGCTTCCTCACAGCTTCCCCTCCTCCCTGGCAGAGCCTGAGTCTCACAGAGCCCTTGGTCAGGGTAAACATCACTTAGCAACAAGCGACAACATCGGCTTCACCAACACTGTTCTCAAACTAGAAGTCAAAACACAGCACTGCACCAGTTAACACAAAGGAAAAAACATGACTGCTACTGCTGAACCCAGGACACCAGGTAAGCAGCTGCACTGTGGAATTAGTGAGCAGGAATATTTGCTCTTGCAGCCATGTCATATTTTTCCTTTATTTTTCCCAGAGTATGCAGGATAGCCCAAAAGTATGTTCTCAGAGCCAGATTGCTCAGATGACCAGGATTTTCCCCTTCAGCTCTGGACTGGCTGCCATAGAAGAAACTTGAGAGAGCTCTGAATATGGCTGAGGATGCAAATGCAAGAGCATGGTCTTACCTTCCAACATTCATGAAGCACCTGGGAATCCTGGATTGCCAGATCTTTGCTAAGATGCTTGCCCTAGCAGTATCTGGAGACTTGAACCCATTGCACTAGACAACAAATGGAGGTTAAATCTACTACCCATGTTGTCAGCCCTAGGGAGTTTTGCTGCTTTTATTAGCATGCAATTGAAGTGTCAAACTGTTTCATGATACTGATACAATCACAGAATGGTTAGGGTTCTGTTTTGTGATATGTTAGTTTGCTAACTACGTACCCTGGCTGATGCTGTGGGTGCTTGAAGGCAATGCTGGAATAGCTAGACCAGCAAACATTCCCTTTTCTGCAGAGCATATCTGAGACGTGAATATACTAGCAAAAGTTCTTCTTGTGACAGTTACACTACTCCAAGTTAGTGATGTGATTTGTACCCTTGCTGTCATAACATCTGCAGAATAGAGCCTAACCAGCCAGGAATGTTATTTTTCCACTTCTCCAAGCAACGTAGCCGTGAGACGCCTCCCCATGCAACCTTGGCCTGTAAGTTAACACTACACTACCTTAAAAAATAACAACCACTGCTCCTTTACTGACAGTTACATAGGTATAACTATTCTGACACCTAAGCCTCAGGCCTCACATTTGTAATGAAAGAAAGCACAAAAATAAATAGGGGAAGGTGGGAATGGA